>NC_047111.1:10783564-10979831 GCF_902500255.1 Thalassophryne amazonica | reverse complement strand
GTCCTCTCAGTAAATGTTGGCTGTCCTCTCAGTAAACATAGGCTGTTCTCTCAGTAAACATAGGCTGTCCTCTCAGTAAACGTTGGCTGTCCTCTCAGTAAAAGTATGCTGCCCTCTCAGTAAAAGTATGCTGCCCTCTCAGTAAAAGTATGCTGCCCTCTCAGTAAAAGTATGCTGCCCTCTCAGTAAAAGTATGCTGCCCTCTCAGTAAATGTTGGCTGTTCTCTCAGTAAATGTTGGCTGTCCTCTCAGTAAATGTTGGCTGTCCTCTCAGTAAACATTGGCTGTCCTCTCAGTAAATGTTGGCTGTCCTCTCAGTAAATATTGGCTGTCCTCTCAGTAAACGTTGGCTGTCCTCTCAGTAAAAGTATGCTGCCCTCTCAGTAAAAGTATGCTGCCCTCTCAGTAAAAGTATGCTGCCCTCTCAGTAAATGTTGGCTGTCCTCTCAGTAAACGTTGGCTGTTCTCTCAGTAAAAGTATGCGGTCCTCTTGTAAAGTAAATATTTCCTCTTGATTGTACTCTCAATGATTGTACTCTGCACTCTCAATAATTCTTGTATGTCCTTTCAGTAAAATGTGCGACCCTGCTGTGACAGCATTCGAGCCAGAGGCGTTGGGGAACCTGGTTGAAGGCCTGGACTTCCACCGTTTCTACTTTGAAAACTGTGAGTTTCTATGTTTTGTTCTCTCGTGAATATGATAATTTATTCTTGTGATTAATAGAGTGCAGCGAGATGAATCAACGCTAAGGTTTATCAGTGTGACCTGCAGCAACTGGAAACCAAAGGCCATATTGTTATTGCTCTTACTGACCCTCTCCCTAAATTACTCAGTATTCATTGATAGCACTGATCCAGATAAAGTGGTCATGTGTCTGTGCACTTAGTGACAACCATAACTATTACATCATTATTTGGATCCAAGCACCTGTAAAAGGCCATGGACATGCCCACATTTCACCTGTCCAAGGACACGCCCACGTTTCACCTGTCCAAGGACACGCCCACATTTCACCTGTCCAAGGACACGCCCATGTTTCACCTGACCAAAGACACGTCCATGTTTCACCTGGCCAAGGACACGTCTACATTTCACCTGGCCAAGGAAACGTTTACGTTTCAACTGTCCAAGGACATGCCCACATTTCACCTGGCGAAGGATACATCCATGTTTCACCTGGCCAAGGGCACGTCCATGTTTCACCCGGTCAAGGACACATCCATGTTTCACCTGGCCAAAGACATGTCCACGTTTCACCTGGTCAAGGACATGTCCATGTTTCACCTGGTCAAGGACACGTCCACATTTCACCTGACTACAGTAGATAGTTCGTTTGAAACCTGCATATTTCTTTTCAAAATTCTTCACACATTATCTGTTGGGAGAGGATCAGGACTTCAGACAGGCCAGTCCAGTACCCATCCCCGCTTCCTTCTGCAGTCATGTCTTTGTCATGTGTGCAGAATGTGGTTTTGTATCATCTTGTTGAAAAATACATGGACGTCCCTGGAAAAGATGTCGTCTTGAAGGCAGCATGTGGTGCTCTCAGATCTCAGTGTACTTTTCTGCATTAATGCTGCATCACAGAGTGTAAATGACCTTTGACAAGGACACTGACACAACCCCAGACCTGGACAGAAACCGGGTTTTGGACTTGTTGCTGGTAACAGTTTGGATGGTCCTTTTTGCCTTTGGTCGAGAGCACACAGTATTCATTTCTTCTTCTAAAAAATAAAAGGGTCTGGAGTACTATTTGACAGCAGTACACATTCCCACTGTGATGGTCTAACCCAAATTCCTCCGAGCCAAGAGAAGTCGACTCCGCTTCTGGACAGGGTGAACATCAGGTGTCTTTTCTGCACAGTAAAGTTTTAAGTGCATTTGTGAATGTACCTGCATTGCCAAAGGTGTACCAAAGTAATCTCTTGCCTGTGTGATTATATCACCTATTGATGAATTAAGGTTCCTGATGCAGTGCTCTCTGAGGGATCAAAGTTCACAGGTGTTTAGTTCTGTTTACTCACTGATTACTTGAATCATTTCATGTTATTTTGCACTATTGAGGCAAAAAATATGTAAATTCCTTCAATCGTTGAGGGAGATTGTTTTTAAACATTTCGATAATTTTCTCATACATTTAGTGACCAAGTGGAGATCCTCTGTCCGTCCTTGGTCCTCAGAGACTCTGCCTTTACTGGATACTGGTTTTGTACCAGATCATGATTACAGTCACCTGTTTGAAATAGTTTTAGTTTTTATCCGGTAACTCGCCCTAAACCTTTCCTGATTTGTAAACTAACACTGGTACACAAACACTTAGAAGTTGTCTGCTTCAGAAACAAAATGTGCTATTTATTATGGATTTTGGCATGTTGAATTCAAATATGACATTAACTCCTTCTAAGCCTGTAGATCCCATCGATGGGGAAATTACACTTTTTATTTGTGAGATACTGACAAGCCAACATGAGGCGGGTGGTCGGGGGATAACAGCGGCTAATCAGCTCCTGTTTCCAAGATATACAAGGACATTTTGCGTCTACATAATTATATTAACAGTAGAGTTTTCATGAGAAATCATAATCACAGGTCTTTTTTTATGTTTCTCTGACTGTTTGTATAATATTTCACCTGTTCTCTTTTTTGTAACACTTTAAAAATCAGCAAAAGGGTTGTATATTAATCCTTAGTAGCACAGTAGTAGCATTTCTTAAAACTACAGACAATCAACAATTTCAAACAACATTTTTATTCTCCGTGGCCCAAAATTAGTCAAGTTTGACTCTCTTTATTTCAGAAGCATTTTGGCTGTAGACCAGTGAAATCTGAGTTAAAGGAGTGTTAATGAGGTGATCCGAGGTTTAGTCGTGAAGTGGAGGTGAGAAGAGTTTCTCAGTTTACGGGCGTGTCAGGTTGTTGGATCAGAACCTCCCACATGGTCTGTCTCGCCGTCTCCCTCAGTGTGGTCCAAGAACAGTAAACCGGTTCACACCACCATCCTGAATCCTCACATCCACCTGGTCGGGGATGAGGCGGCGTGCATCGCTTACATCAGAGTGACGCAGTACATCGATGCCAACGGGACGCCTCGCACCGCCCAGTCCGAGGAGACCAGGGTGTGGCACCGCCGGGACGGGAAGTGGCAGATTGTCCATTTCCACCGTTCAGGCTCCGCCTCTACTCTCAGCAAGTAAGAGCACGTTGACGTCTGTCCTGGAAGTGTTTTTAAATGTTTCCAAAGATGACAAGAGGCTGAGATCAGTCCTGTCTGTCTGTCTGTCTGTCTGCATGTGTGTGTTTCCACCTTTATGGCTTGTTCACACGGTGTGGCGTGATCTGATCTCGAGGCGGATGTGATTGGAGTATTTGGGATTCAACCCACTGACCCTTCATTTTATGGACAGTCCACCAGTCTGGAGCTCAGAAGAGCTGCCGTCATGATCCAGGAAAGTCTGGAGTCTGAATCCTCAGTCAGTACTTGATTGCTTTTGTGCCAAACCACCTCAGGTCTCTTTACTCACACAGCAGGTCCAGACCGGATCCAGTCCGACATTCCCCCAATAGCAGGTGCTGCTGTTTCATCGTCTCCGAGCTGAGCTTTAAGGTCTCAGAACCCTTCCGTGGGACCAGGCGGTGCAGTGGGAGGTTGAACACAGTCACATGAGGTCCTGAAAGAGGAAACAGGACTACAGGAAGGAGGAGCAGACTTAATGATGTGGTGTAGCTCCATGAAGCAAGAGGAGACGAGAACCTTCAGTCCACCCACCTGGAACCTGGTCCCACCTTGGCTGGGGAAGGAACATGTGATCGACCGGTCTTAGACTCTGATCTGCATCGTGTTCCAGAATCCAGAGTTCAGCTCTGGCAGCAGCGGACCTCAGGCTCAGGAGAGGACCTCGTCCTTCTTGAAGTTTACACAAGCTGATCACGTTTCTTCTTCAGTGCCAGCAAACATTGGTTTCCATGTTTCCACGTGTGTGTGTGACCATCTGTGATCCAGGTCCATCATCCAAACATCTTTCTTCTTCTGGGAGCGGGTGTCCAGGATTTTGCAGTGGTGCCATCTGGTGGCCATATCAAACCCATCTGTCTCCAGTCCCTGATCCATCATTTCCTGTCTTATTTCCTGAATGAGTATTTGTGTCTCTCATGGAGTTAGACAGAAAAACCAGAGCGCTGACTCATCATGCCATTACAGGGCGGGGCATTGTGCAGCTGGTAAGGGCCACCAGTTATTTTTCTGGCACTATTAGTTTGTTTATTTTTGCTGCCATCATTTCCTGTGACGGGTTCCCGTTAGTTTCACTTCCTGCCTCATTCCATGGTGGACGTGACACACGGAACTAAGAGTCAGCGCTCTAGTTTATCCATCTGGCTCTATGGGCCCACTTCACTTCCTTTCATCCCGCCCCCTTTTTTTCTAGCTAACTTCCAAAATGGGCAGCTCTCTGATGAAGCCACGTCACCATGGCAACTGATTGATTGACAGCAGGCCCAGCATCTGACCTAACATTCAGGATTTGTCTGAGAAACCGGAGGAGAAGAGAGCGGGTCCACGAAGCCTCTCTGCCACAACGACCAATCAGCTTCTTCTTCTCAGCTGGCTTGGACTTTGCTTCAGCCACGCCCCTTTGTGATTAGCCAACCAGCACAGGAAATACTGAAGATAAAACCTTGTCTCTCCATGAGGCCTCCTTCACACCTTCATTTTTTTAAATGACAGTTTTCTCAATTCTGAGGTCATAGTTGATGTTTAAAGTTCTTTTAGTTGTTTATTTTTAGCTCAAATAACAAAGAAATTTTCTCCAAATGTGATGACAAAAACAGGATAACTGCTAACCTAGCTTAGCACCAACACTGGAGTAGGTGAACATGCTAATCTAGCTTAGCACTAGTATAGATGAACATGCTAACCTATCTTAGCACCAAAGCTGGAGTAGGTGAACATGCTAACCTAGCTTAGCACCAACAGTGGAGTAGGTGAACATGCTAACCTAGCTTAGCACCAATGCTGGTGTAGGCGAACATGCTAACCTAGCTTAGCACCAAAGCTGGTGTAGGTGAACAGGCTAACCTAGCTTAGCACCAACGCTGGAGTTGGTGAACATGCTAACCTAGCTTGGTGAACATGTTAACCTATCTCACCATGCTAACCTAGCTTAGCATGGTGACTTTGTGGTTTGTGGCTGCAGGTGTGAACGAGGCATCTGTGGTTTTTGGTTGCAGGTTTCGGCCTCACAGGTTGCTTCTCTGAGTGTTTGTTTCTCTGAGTGTTTGTGTCAGACATCGAAGCTGCGGCTGGAAAATGATCCATTCTGGTTTGAAGAACATTTTTAGATTTTACAAGTTGAACTTTTGAGGATCTCATGTTTGAAGCCTCATTTGCTAAAACAAAGAGTTTTAAAATTAAATTATTGCCCACAAAAATATTTGTTCCATGTAAAATTCTTACATTTTTAGTTTTTTTTATGTGTGTGTTTTTTTTTTTTACTTTGTTATTGTAATAATTGAACTTGATTCCGTTAAATCTTTGCACCATAAGAATAATTAATTCTAATTTGGCTCTTTGAACCAAAGACATCGTTAGGTGCGTCCATTGTGATTGACATCTGTCAGTCATGTTGAATAATGTACAGCTGAGGATGGCTTACTGCTCTGCTTCCACAGGCTGGAAAGATCCAGAAGCTTCCGCTGCTCTCCCACTTGCGAGCTTCCGTGAAAAGCCACACCTCCTCTCATATTGGCCACGCCCATCCCCTGCAAAGTGTCCTAAGAAGGGCTCTAATGAGGAACCTTAAGGAGGTGCTAACATGAGTTTAGATTTTCAAACCACTGCAGAAGAAGAAAAAATGACAAACACATCAGTTGTAGTCACCAAAATGAATTTAAATTCCTTCAAACTCAACAAAATTCATCTGAAAAGTATCCAGACATTTTGTCAGATGTAAGAATTTGACAGAATTGAATTTGCTTAGCCCCACCCACATCAGCACTGCCAATTCGGTTGCAAAGCCGTGACGTAGCGTGTCACGTGATGAATCTCTTTCCAGACCCAAACAAACTCTACAGTGATGGCTGAGCTGGTCACTTTGTTTACGTTGACAAACTTCTTTTCTTGCGCACCACAACGGGTTAAAAAGGGCTTGAATTTGTTTGATTCTGGTCCGCTGATGTCTGCAAATGTTGCAAATAGTACAGTGCAACAATAAGGATGCCGGCTGCCATTAAATGCCACAGAAGAAGAGAAGGTGCGTTAGGTTTATGTCACAGAAGCGTGTTTTGAGGTCGGAGCGCATTTCTGCCTTCACAAAATGCCTCAAGAAACCACAGAAAATGCATAAAAATATGTACTTTACTCATAATTGTTGTCAGTCTGGCTAAATCGCCAGACTCTGACCCACTGATTAGGCAGTTAATCTCGTTTTCCACAGTGGAGCGTGCACGAGGGTGCGTCTGTTTAATAACACAGGGTCACGTGTTTCTGCATTCACAAAATGCCTCAAAAAGTGCATAAAAGTACTTACTTTTGTCATATTTGTTGTCATTCTGGGTAGAAAGTCGGAATAATCTCATTTCCTCAGTGAAGTGTTCGCAAGACAAAAACAAACGTGTTTTTTTCGTCATGGTAAGTGGTCAGAGCTGTTATCTCCGACCACCAGCTAGCTCTGGCACAATGTGAACTGAATAATGAAAAATGTATAGATTCTTAATGATACCCGTCCCACTTCAGTCACTTTTCTAAATTAAATACTTTTGCGAAGGTGACATTGACATTATCTGTTGGGTCCACTTAGCAGTAACATGTCTAATATAGTTGTGTTTACTTACTGACTCTAATTTACTCTACTTTTATCTTTGCCATTAGTCAGGAACCTATAGAAAGACAAATCCGGCAAAGTTTCAGGTCGATTGGTGCACATAGGCACAAAACAGTGTGGCATTCTTTCACTGTTTACACTATGCCGCCAGAAACAACGAGTGCAGAGAGAAAAACACATGTTTTCTTTGTTTGGGTCTGGAAGGAGATTTATCACGTGACGTGTTAGGTCAGACTTTGCAACCGAATTGTATGGAGTCCCAGAAGTGACAAAAATTACATCACACAGTTTAGAGAGGTAATTGATTTCAACCACAATTGTGCAAAAAAATGAGTGTTTTGGAGAAGTCGTTACAGCCCACAGTTATTGGGGAACCAGCATGCTGTCCTCTTAGTAGGACTGTCCTGGCTGTTTCTCCCCCAGCGGGAATGCCCTGGCTGTTTCCCCCCAGCAGGAACGCCCTGGCTGTTTCCCCCCAGCAGGAACATCCTGGCTGTTTCTCCCCAGCAGGACCGTCCTGGCTATTTCCTTCCAGCAGGAACGCCCTGGCTGTTTCCTCCCAGCAGTAATGTCCTGGCTGTTTCCCCCCAACAGGAACGTCCTGGCTGTTTCTCCCCAGCAGGACCGTCCTGGCTATTTCCTTCCAGCAGGAATGTCCTGGCTATTTCCTTCCAGCAGGAACGCCCTGGCTGTTTCCTCCCAGCAGTAATGTCCTGGCTGTTTCCCCCCAGCAGGAACATCCTGGCTGTTTCCCCCCAGCAGGAACATCCTGGCTGTTTCCCCCCAGCAGGAACGTCCTGGCTGTTTCCCCGCAGCAGGAACATCCTGGCTGTTTCCTCCCAGCAGGACCGTCCTGGCTGTTTCTCCCCAGCAGGAACGCCCTGGCTGTTTCCTTCAGCAGGACTGTCCTGGTCGTTTCTCCTCATTTGGACTGTCCTGGCTGTTTCATCCCAGCAGGAACGTCCTGGTTGTTTCCTTCCAGCAGGAACTTCCTGGCTGTTTCCTTCCAGCAGTAATGTCCTGGCTGTTTCCCCCAGCAGGAACGTCCTGGTTGTTTCCCCCCAGTAGGAACATCCTGGCTGTTTCTCCCCAGCAGGACCGACCTGGCTGTTTCCTCCCAGCAGGAACGTCCTGGCTGTTTCTCCCCAGCAGGACTGTCCTGTGTCATTCCTCCCAGCAGGAAAGTCCTGGATATTTCCTTCCAGCAGGAACATCCTGGCTGTTTCTGGGTGTTGTTGGAGTGGCTGTTGGACTGAGTTCAGTGTGCATGATGCAAAGCCCCAGATTCTTCCACCATTGTTCCCCAGATTCTTTGGGGGGCAATGGAGCTGGACTACCATTGTGTAGACTTGGGTTTGTTTCCTGCTCACGCTATCTACAGTGTCTCAGTCCACCCAGCTGTAAATGGGTACAAGCCTTGGCTGGACATGTAACCTATGACCAACTGGGCTGGAGCTTCACACTCCAGGATCCTGGGATAGAGTCCAGCAGATCTCAGGGACTGTGATGGTTCATTCATATACTTAAAAAAAAAAACAAAAAAAAAAAACAAGTGTCACACCAACAGACGGACGGACAGGAGGATTACCAACACACACACACACACACACACACACATTTTGTCCTCTCTGGGACTCCATACTACAGCAGCATCTCTCGGTCCGTCGACGCTCTGAAACGTATCTTCTAAAATTCTTTTGAATCATATCAGATTAAAAAATGTGACCTAAAACAGATCGCAGCTTTCCAATGGTTTTCCGATTCCTCTGGATGCAGTTTTCTCAATCCTGTACAGATTCTGTTGGGTTTTTTTCCTGCATGCTGGACTGGACTTTGTGTTTTGTGTTTCTGACCTTTGTGGTTCTGCAGTACAGTGACTGCTGGCCACGCCCTCACAAAGCGCTGCCATTCTTCTGACTAAGCTATTCTGCGGCCTTTGACCTGCTTTGTCATCCCTGAGGCTTGAACCAGCATTTTGTCGTCAGGTGGGTGTAGAACTTTGTACAGTTCTTCTTTTTAATCACGTTTGCTGTTAGTTGACTTGTTGTAGATCCGGTTCCTGTACTCCGACGGTTCTTTATATTTGTACAATATTATTGCGTGTGACTCTTATAATCGCTGCATCTCTGAATGTCTTTGCCTCAACGCTGCCGCTGTTTGGCGTCTCAGCCCTGAAATCACAGCTAAACTTTGCTGTCAAGTAATGATGTCATAACTTGATGAAAAATGCCTTAAAACAATGAAAAACAACACTTTAAAAGCAACACTTAAAAAGACACTTTAAAAACAAAACTTAAAAAAAACACTTTAAAAACGACACTTCAAAAACAGCACTTTAAAATAATACTTTAAGAATGACACTTTAAAAACAAAACTTTAAAAACTGACACTTTGAAAACGACACTTTAAATCAATGCTTGAAAAAAACACTTTAAACACGGCACTTTGAAAACGACACTTTAAAAACAACACTTAAAAATGACACTTTAAAAACGACAATTTAAAAATAACACTAACACTGACTAGATTTGGTCTCTTACTTTGAAAAATGTTTTTGACAAACTATTTATCTACATTTCATGAACCTGATAATCAGTTGTTTCTAATATTACATTTATAAGAATCAGTTATTCATAATAATGTATACACTACTATTTATAATATAATTTATTGATAATATTTTCACTATTATTTATAATATTATAGGCTTGTAAAACTGTATTATTCTTTTAATACTGCAGTTTGCGCTCTTTTTTTAAATTTAACTTGGACTTTTTTTTTCTCCCATAGAACTTGACTTTTGTGTTCAGAGTAAATTTTTTGTCTCTGCTTTGGATCTTTATCTTTGAAGTTTGATTGAGTTTTGAATTTTTGCCACTGATTCGTGACTCGGGCCGAGACGCTAATCGGTGCCTGCAGCGTGAAAGGCTCTTTTTTACAGTCCATTTAATGAAGCCTCACCTTTGACCTTTGAAGACACTTGAACGTATCGTTTGTGGTAGAAACGATGTGCTGCGTTCACATCGCTGAAATAGTCCAGATGTCTCTTTTTTAAATTATTAGCACTTTTAGCACTATTTACACGTTATGCTTGAAATGGAAAAAATAACATGTAATGTAATAGTTTGTTTCGTTTTGTTTTTTGGAGGGAGGGGGTCATCGTCTCCAAAGCAGTGACCTCCGACCTCTGATTGAGCTGGGACATATGTAAATAACGAGGTGAAACTTTGTCTGATTGGAGAACGTGGGACATCTCTATTGTCAGCACGCTGTGACGGGAAACAGGAAGTGTCACTTTGTGTCTTTTTCTTTAAACGTGGCTAACGTTGCTGTTTTGTGTCAAGTTGATGTTAGCATCAGCTGTCAGCTAACCTACAAAACACTGTTAGCAATGCTAACAAAGACAAAAGTGTTTACATGTTTCAGGACTCATGGATGTTATTATGCCACAGTACCATTCTTGGTCCATAGATGGCTCTATAACACATACATCAGGAACCAAATCAGTGGATTGAGTTCACATTTGTGTCTTTGTTATCATGTGATATAATTCACTTAGCCCGCCCATCCCCGACTCTTTCCGTTTGTGTCTTTATCACGTGATATAATTCACCTAGCCCCACCCACCCCATCTTTACATTTGACTTTATCACATAATATGTCACTTTGCTCCGGCCACCCCGACTCTTTACATTTGTCTCTTTATCATGTGATATAATTCACTTAGCTCCTCCCACCCCCAAGTCTTTATATTTGACTTTGTCACATAATATGTCACTTTGCTCCGCCCACCACGACTCTTTACATTTGTGTCTTTATCACGTGATATAATTCACTTAACCCTGCTTGAGTCTTTATGTTTGTCTTTGTTGTCATGTGTTATAATTCACTTAGCCCCACCCCCTGAGTCTTTACATTTGAGTCTTTATCACGTGATATATTTTTACTGTGCCCCGCCCACCCAAGTCTTTGCATGTGTTTTTATCATAAACTCATTTCTCTTTTTATTTATTTGTTTTTGTTTTCTTGATTTTGTTATAAGGAGCAGAGAATACAAGATTTATCTTCTTTTTGTTCCTTTTTGTTCATGGAAAAAATTCATGGAAAATGACATGAATGAATGAATGATTGATTGAACAAATATAATGCAATTTGCCACGCCCCCTGAGTCTTTACATTGGTGTCTTTACCCTGTACTATAATTCACTTTGCCCTGCCCTCAAGTCTGTGTTTGTGTCTTTATCAAGTGATATAACCTTTATCAAGTGATATATGATGATTTGCGACGCCTTCTGAGTCTATACATTGGTGTCTTTATCATGTGACATAATTCATTTTGCCACGCCCCCTGAGTGTTTACATTGGTGTCTTTACCCTGTACTATAATTCACTTTGCCCTGCCCTCGAGTCTTTATGTTTGTGTCTTTATCAAGTGATATAACCTTTATCAAGTGATATATGATGATTTGCGACGCCTTCTGAGTCTATACATTGGTGTCTTTATCGTGTGACATAATTCATTTTGCCACGCCCCCTGAGTGTTTACATTGGTGTCTTTACCCTGTACTATAATTCACTTTGCCCTGCCCTCGAGTCTTTATGTTTGTGTCTTTATCAAGTGATATAACCTTTATCAAGTGATATATGATGATTTGCGACGCCTTCTGAGTCTATACATTGGTGTCTTTATCGTGTGACATAATTCATTTTGCCACGCCCCCTGAGTGTTTACATTGGTGTCTTTACCCTGTACTATAATTCACTTTGCCCTGCCCTCGAGTCTTTATGTTTGTGTCTTTATCAAGTGATATAATTAAATTTGCCACGCCCCCTGAGTGTTTACATTGGTGTCTTTATCGTGTGACATAATGCAATTTGCCCTGCCCCCTGAGTCTTTACATTGGTGTCTTTACCCTGTCCTATAATTCACTTTGCCCCACCCTAGAGTCTTTATGTTTGTGTCTTTATCAAGTGATATAATTCATTTTGCCACGCCCCCTGAGTGTTTACATTGGTGTCTTTATTGTGTGACATAATTCATTTTGCCACGCCCCCTGAGTGTTTACATTGTGTCTTTATCGTGTGACATAATGCAATTGCCCCGCCCCCTGAGTCTTTACATTGGTGTCTTTACCCTGTGATACAGTTCACTTTGCCCCACCCTCGAGTCTGTGTTTGTGTCTTTATCAAGTGATATATGATGATTTGCCACGCCTCCTGAGTCTATACATTGATGTCTTTATCGTGTGATGTAATTCATTTTGCCACGCCCCCTGAGTGTTTACATTGGTGTCTTTACCCTGTCCTATAATTCACTTTGCCCCACCCTAGAGTCTTTATGTTTGTGTCTTTATCAAGTGATATAATTAAATTTGCCACGCCCCCTGAGTGTTTACATTGGTGTCTTTATTGTGTGACATAATTCATTTTGCCACGCCCCCTGAGTGTTTACATTGTGTCTTTATCGTGTGACATAATGCAATTGCCCCGCCCCCTGAGACTTTACATTGGTGTCTTTACCCTGTGATACAGTTCACTTTGCCCCACCCTCGAGTCTGTGTTTGTGTCTTTATCAAGTGATATATGATGATTTGCCACGCCTCCTGAGTCTGTACATTGATGTCTTTATCGTGTGATGTAATTCATTTTGCCACGCCCCCTGAGTGTTTACATTGGTGTCTTTACCCTGTCCTATAATTCACTTTGCCCCGCCCTAGAGTCTTTATGTTTGTGTCTTTATCAAGTGATATAATTAAATTTGCCATGCCCCCTGAGTGTTTACATTGGTGTCTTTATTGTGTGACATAATTAAATTTGCCACGCCCCCTGAGTGTTTACATTGGTGTCTTTATCGTGTGACATAATGCAATTTGCCCCGCCCCCTGAGTCTTTACATTGATGTCTTTACCCTGTGATACAATTCACTTTGCCCCACCCTCGAGTCTGTGTTTGTGTCTTTATCAAGTGATATATGATGATTTGCCACGCCTCTTGAGTCTATACATTGGTGTCTTTATCATGTGATATAATTCAATTTGCCACGCCCCCTGAGTGTTACATTGGTATTCACTTTGCTCCGCCCTTGAGACTTTGTTTGTGTCTTTATCAAGTGATATAATTCATTTTGCCACGCCCCCTGAGTGTTTACATTGGTGTCTTTATTGTGTGACATAATTCAATTTGCCACGCCCCCGAGTGTTACATTGGTATTCACTTTGCCCCACCCTTGAGTCTTTGTTTGTCTTTATCGTGTGATATAATTCAATTTGCCCTGCCCCCTGAGTGTTACATTGGTATTCACTTTGCTCCGTCCTTGAGACTTTGTTTGTGTCTTTATCAAGTGATATAATTCAATTTGCCACGCCCCCTGAGTGTTACATTGGTATTCACTTTGCTCCGCCCTTGAGAGTTTGTTTGTGTCTTTATCAAGTGATATAATTCATTTTGCCACGCCCCCTGAGTGTTTACATTGGTGTCTTTATCGTGTGACATAATTCAATTTGCCACGCCCCCTGAGTGTTACATTGGTATTCACTTTGCTCCGCCCTTGAGACTTTGTTTGTGTCTTTATCAAGTGATATAATTCATTTTGCCACGCCCCCTGAGTGTGTACATTGGTGTCTTTATCGTGTGACATAATTCAATTTGCCACGCCCCCTGAGTGTTACATTGGTATTCACTTTGCCCCACCCTTGAGTCTTTGTTTGTCTTTATCAAGTGATATAATTCATTTTGCCACGCCCCCTGAGTGTGTACATTGGTGTCTTTATCGTGTGACATAATTCATTTTGCCACGCCCCCTGAGTATTACATTGGTATTCACTTTGCCCCACCCTTGAGTCTTTGTTTGTCTTTATCGTGTGACATAATTCATTTTGCCACGCCCCCTGAGTATTACATTGGTATTCACTTTGCCCCACCCTTGAGTCTTTGTTTGTCTTTATCGTGTGACATAATTCATTTTGCCACGCCCCCTGAGTATTACATTGGTATTCACTTTGCCCCACCCTTGAGTCTTTGTTTGTCTTTATCGTGTGACATAATTCATTTTGCCATGCCCCCCGTGTCTTTTACACATTTTCCAGTTTTTTGGGATGAACCGTTTTTAAACACACTGTTTATGGAAAACATATAAATAATGTTGTTTCATGTCAAAGTGAAAAAAATGCTAAAACACAATCTAAATTCAGTAAAAATATAACACACAAAATAGTGATGTCTTTTAAAATAATAGGTTGAAATGATCACAGATGTTTTATACACAAAATCGAGGTAATATGTATGAAAATTTATAATTAAAATTTTTGCAAGTGACAATGACTTTCATCTGATAAATGAGGTGATTGTGAGTTTCTATCATTTTTTTCTTATAAAATAAACTTTTTATAAGCTCAGTTAATTTTGCAATAACTTCCTGAGAACATTAAACGGTTGTCATGTGTGATTTTTAGTTAGATTTGGGGAAAAAAGTTTTAGTGTTTCCTCAAAACCAGAATAAGCTATTTGTTTTTTCCCTTTTGTTTGACAAAAATATATTTGTTTAACAACATGACTTTTGTTTCTGTTTTTTAACAAAGAAACTTTTGTTTGTTTTCTCCCTTTTGTTTGAAAAAATGTTTGTTTTCCCCTTTTTGACAGTTTTATTTTATACCCCTTTTTGCATTACAAAAGGATTTGTCTTTTTTCAGTCTTTCTTTGTCACAAGGACTTCTTTTTGTTTTTCTATTTTGTTTGACAAAAAGATTGTTATTTGTTAGTTTGTTTTAGCAAAGGTCTTTTGTTTCTTTCTCTTTTTTGAGAAAAGGACGTGCAGGATGTTGCTGGTTGTTGTTGTTGTTGTTGTTGTAGCTGTTTCCCCTCCAGCATGGTGATGCTGTGCACAATCAATAATCAGTGATCAATAATCAGTGATCAATAATCACCTTTGTGCTGAGTATTGTGGTGTTTAAGCTGCATGCTGCGTGAGAGTGCGAGTGCCTTTTTAATCAGCTTCTTTTGTAAGTGCATTGTGTAAACTTGTTTCTGTAAATAAACTAAGGTGGTCACCATGGCAACACTGTCTGTCTCTGATTGGTGTGTCTGCAGCTTCAGAGAAACTCACATCTGTCGCCGTGACAACAGTCGGCTGAATGTTTTTGCACTGACATCCACATGCTCCAAACACGTTTTTGGCAACTTTGAATTGTGAGCAAATTTTCATGTTGTCAAGGTCAAACCTGAGGGAAACTGTAACCATGACGATCACCACAGCAACAGAACTGACTTTAATTTATTTTTATTGTCATGACACAAGTGCAGTGAGATTAGATTGACAGCGAGTGCAAAAAAACAAACAAAAAAGACACATGGTCTGCTGTACAATAAAATAATTTAGAAATATATGTACATCTAGAAGAAAGATGTCCAAGTCTCTGTCGGTGAGGGGATTTGTACCCGTCCATTGCCTGTAGAGCAGCGCACCAGACCCTTGACATGCTCCATGTGGGTGCTGAGCCCACATGGAGGTGATACGATGTTGTTTTTTTTTTGGGGGGGGGGGGGTCTGAGCCCGACAGAGTCCCACGGTTATAGACCCAACCACCAGGCATACCCCTGTGAGCTCCTCCCCACAGGTCTAGCTACAGGAGGAAGACTCGGTTTCCCTAATCTGGGAAAGGTGACTCCATCCATAGAGTTCTCCTTTTTCTGTCTCCTCACCTGAGACCAACTTGCCAAAGGTGACCTTACCTGGAACTGATGCTCCAGACAACACAACTCCCAGGATCACTGGAGCACACAAACACCTCGACCATGTTTAGGTGGTGATCCAGGAGCTGGTGTTTGGGCCCATGCATCAAACAGCAGTTCAGAGTACCCATTCTTCATGGAGACCTTTAATGGGATCCTGGAGAAGGTTCCTGCTACAGAAGGAAGGTCAGGGAGGGGAAGGAATGCTATCAGTTTCAATTCAATTTATTTTCATTTATATAGCGCCAAATCCATTGATGCCGGTAATGCGTTACTTAGTAACGCGTTACTCTAATCTGACCACTTTTTTTAGTAATGAGTAATCTAACGCGTTAATCTTACCAAATCAGTAGTCAGATTAAAGTTACTTCTCCAAGTCACTGTGCGTTACTATTATTTTTGCATTGTGGGTCTATAGCAGCATTAAACTTGGTCCGTGGGCAGGGGGTCAGGGTTCGACTGAACTGCCCACTTTAAGCGAGCTGTGAGCTTTTCATCTGCGGTTTTCTGCAGCAGCTACGACTCGTCCTCACCTCTTAAAGTGCGGTGATCAGCACACCTGCACTGAGCTTTACAAAGACATTTTTATGCTTTTTTTCTCCTTTATTTAGAATTCTGAGCTGAGCCGCTCCGTATCTGCTCGTTAAAAACAGCTGATCCTCCGTGACGCGTCAACAACTAACACTATTTTCCACTCAAATGCACCTAAACTCTCTTTCTGAGGACCACATGATGTGAAAACACAATAAAACCTTCTTACCTGTAAATCTGGTCATGTTTTCTGCATAAATAAATGTTTTCCATTCTCAAACACCAAAGCAGGAGCGAATCCAGATGGAAAGGGGGCATGGGGCAAGGATGTGCCCCCCCCCCCCCCCCCCCCCCCACAACACCCCTAGATTAAAGGTCCAGTTTTGAAGCCTTTTTTTTTTTTTTTTTTTTTTTTTTTTTTTTTTACTACAACTACTAATACTACTTATAATAATAATAATTTCAACAAGTAAAATGTTTAGAGAAAATTTAAATGTTAGAAAGAATTTAATAGTTACATTCATAAACAATGTAGGTTAGAAATTGCAAGTTTTACTGTTACAGTGCTGTCAGCAGTTAAATATGAGGTCAAGAAAGAGGTCTTTATTTTACTTTTTATAAACAAGTATTTATTTTCATTGAAGTCAAGAAAGGGTGACTATAAAGTGAGTTTTGGCAAAACAAGTATCACTGTCATGTTGAGGTGGCAGAGGGTTGTTGTCGGCAGCTGGGGAAAGTAACTAAAACGTAACTAGTAATCTAACTTAGTTACTTTTACAATTGAGTAATCAGTAAAGTAGGTAAGTTACTTTTTCAAGGAGGAATCAGTAACTGGATTACTTTTTCAAAGTAACTGTGGCAACACTGGCCAAATCACAACAGAGTTGCCTCAAGGTGCTTCACACAAGTAAGGTCTAACCTTACTAACGCCCAGAGCAACAGTGGTAAGAAAAAACTCCCTCTGAGGAAGAAACCTCAAGCAGACCAGACTCAAAGGGGTGACCCTCTGCTTGGACCATGACACAGACAAGATACAGAACAATTCACAAAACAATATACAGGAAATGCTGTTGGTGCACAGGACACGAGAGTCTCCAGCACAAATACCACACCCATCTCTGGATGGAGCTGCACCTTAAACAGAGAGAAAAACAGAATCAGGCATCAGAAAGACAAGAAATACAGTATAATTTGTCAGCATTAAACAACAAGAAAAACAGAAGAAATACTAAGGTGATCGCCGGCCACTAGCCCTAAGCTTCACTAAAAGACCCAGAATTTAGATAAAGTTGAGGCCGCGGCACGCTCCGTTTACTAATAAAATGAATTAAAAGAGTAAAAAGCGTAAAACTATGCTATATCAGTATGCTAGCCATATGAAAGTGAAAATAAGTGCGTCTTAAGTCTAGACTTGAAAGTCTCCACAGAATCTGACTGTTTTATTGACTCAGGGAGATCATTCCACAGAACAGGGGCACGATAAGAGAACGCTTTGTGACCCACAGACTTCTTATTTACCCAAGGGACACAAAGTAGTCCTGCACCCTGAGAACACAAAGCCCCGGCCGGTACATAGGGTTTAATTAGGTCAGCTAAGTAGGGAGGTGTCAGTCTGTGAACAATTTTATAGACTGGTAGCAGAACCTTAAAATCTGATCTCACTGGGACAGGAAGCCAGTGAAGAGACGCCAAAATGGGTGTAATGTGGTCAAACTTTCTGTTTCATGTCAAAAGTCTGGCTGCAGCATTTTGAACCAATTGGAGAGCCCTAATGCTGGACTGCAGTAAACCAGAAAATAGAACATTGCAGTAGTCCAATCTACAAGAGATAAACGCAGGAATCAGGGTCTCAGCATCAGCCACAGACAGAGTGGGACGAATATTCGCTATATTTCGCAGGTGGAAGAAAGCAGTCCTCATAATATCTCTATTGTGGAGGTCAAAGGACAACATAGGATCAAAAATTACCCCAAGGTTCCTCACTTTGTCAGTGTGATGTATGACACACGAGCCTAGGCTAAGTGTTAACTGGTCAAATTGATGCTGATGTCTCACTGGACCAAGATGGACTGCTACAGGGGGAAGGTCATCAAGAAAAGGTGAACAAATGAGCTTTTGACTTTTCCCATCACTGAATAGCCTGCAAATCAAGAGCGCAAAAGGAATGAAAGAGAAACAAAACAAAACCGAAGCTAACGATCTCTACGCTTTAAACAAAACGCGCCTGGAGCCACTGCTGGAGCAGTGTGTGTCTGCATCCTTGCGTTCCAGGACTGCGCTGGGACGGAGCTCATAGGAGAAACTGCAAACAGAAACACGTGATCCAAAACTCTCATCACTGTCTGTGAGCCTGAAATGCGCGTATACAGATGTTTTCTTCTATGTCCTCTCCCAGTTCATCCTCCCAATCCTCTCTGATTTTTAAAAGGTTTTTGTTCTTGAGAGAAGATATTTAATCAGTAATCCTTGAGATTAGACCTTTTGTGTTCAATTAAATATCTAACATATCGTCTAAATCTGAATGTGAAGGTAAACCCGGAAAATTAGGGTCACTATGTTGAAGGCAATAGCGGACTTGGAAATAGCGAAATAAGATGGATCATAGAAGGTTAAATTTAAATAACAATTCATCAAAACTACCAAATAGATGGTTTATGTACAAATCTTTAAATTTAGAAGTACCTTGTCTTTGCCAAAGAAAATATTCACAGTCCCATCTGGCTGGGGGAAGAAATGATTGTTGCATATTGTACTGATGTAAAGAAAGTTATGAACCCAAAGTTCTATCTAAGTTGGACCCATATCTTGATTGTATTTATAACAATTGGATCATTGGTATAATTAAAAATGTACAGGGGAAAAACAGACGTGACCAGGGCATGAAGTGATGCTGAGATACAGGATGTGGCTTTGAGGCGGCACCAGTCTGTATCAGGAGCACGGAGCCAATAAAGGATTTTTTGAACGTTTATGGCCAGTAGTAGTGGAGGAGATTTGGAAGAGCTAAGCCTCCCTGTAATTTGGACCTCTGTAATAGATCTAACTGTACTCTGGGCTTCATGCCACCCCATATAAATGAAATTAAAGCCCCATCAATAGATTTAAAGAAGGATTTTGGAAGATAAAGTGGAATACATTGAAACAAATATAAAAACCTGGGAAGCACATTCATTTTGATACAGTTCACTTTTCCTATCAAGGACAAATGAAATGTTTTCCATTTTATTAGATCTAATTTAACTTTTCCAAATAGAGGGCAATAGTTTTCCTGATAAAGGCACTGCATATCTCTTGTAACATTAATGCCCAAGTATTTAAAGCTGTTTGTAGACATATGAAATGGCAAGACGCCGGCTTGTATTTGAAGAGCCAGGTCATTAAGAGGGTAGCATTCACTCTGACTAAAGTTCAGCTTGTAAACCGAAAAAGTACCAAACCTCCAAAATATGGATAATATGGGGTATGCTCAAAATAGGATCTGACACATATATTAATAAATCATTCACATATAGAGATACTTTATATCCCCCCCATGAATCCCACTTATTGATGGAGATGATTTGAGTGTGATGAATAGGGGCTCAATGACCAAAGCAAACAGTAGTGGACTGATGGGGGCATCCCTGACCAGTCCCCCGCGACAGGTGAAAATACTGTGACTGTTTACCGTTTCTTATTACAGAAGCCTTGGGTGAGAAGTATAGGAGGTTTATCCATGAAATAAAATTAGGGCCCTATCCATTTTTTTAAGCATGCTAATAAATATTCTCACTCAATTGTCAAAAGGTTTCACTGCATCTACTGCGATAGCCACCTCGGGTACTGCACTGGACACAAAACAGTGAATAATATTTAAGAGTTGGCGGCTATTTGTAAATGAGTGACGTCCTGAAAAAAAAAAAACAGTTTGATCCTCAGATATCACATCATGCATTGTGGTTTCCAGGCCCAAGGTTAGAGCCTTGGCCAAAATCTTCAGATCGCTGTTTAGGAGAGAGATGGGACGATATGAACCACATTCAGTGCTAACTTTACCTGGTTTTAACAGGAGAGTAATTGATGCTTCAGTCAGTGTGTGTGGCAGTGATCTATGGGATAGAGAGTCATTAAACATGTCGAGTAGTAGTTTCGATAATTTGGTGGGGATTTTTTTTTTTTTTTTTTTTTATGAAATTGTATCGGGTACCCGTCTGGGCCAGATGTCTTACCACTGTGCATTGATGATTTCTGAGTGTTTTAATGGGAGTTCGGTCTCAGTCCTGTGCACTGTGGTTATAGAAGGGGCCTAGAGGTTGTTAAAAAAGTTTTACATTACATTGCTGTCATTTGTCATCTGTGATGTAAAACAAGGTGAATGTATCATTAATTTCTCCTGGCTTGATTGTTCATTCTCTATTCATTTTCCTTATTTGTGGGATTTGCTGAGCGGCTCTTCAGTTGATGAACGAAAAGACGGCTAGCCTTGTCGCCATATTCATAAACATGTCCCCGTGATTTTAACAGAAGTTGTTCAGTCTTTTCAGTTGATACCAAATTACATTGTGTTTGAAGGTCCACTTTTATTTTATAGCGTTCAGGGGAGGGTGAAATGGGGTATTGAGCATCCACCACATTAATTCATTTAATAAGTTCCTCCTGCTTAGATCTTTTGATTTTATTCATCTTGGCTGAGTATGATATAATCTCACCCCTGATTACAGCTGTCAGGGTTTCCTATAGAATACTAGGGGAAATATTGTCTTTTTGGTTTGTTTCTATAAAGTCATCAGTTTTCTGGGCTTTTAGTTCACAGAAGGCACTATCAGATAGCAAATGTTTATCCAATTTCCGGGGGGTTCCAACTTATAAAGAGGAAATTCAAGATCCAATAACACAGGGGCGTAATCTGATTCAGTTATGGTGGAATATTCGGCTTTTCTAACATATTATTTATTTATTTATTTAATCCTTTAGACAGGAAAATCTCTTGAGACTCAATGTCTCATTTACAAGAGAGATCTGTTTTGCAAAACAATAACAGTTAACAATGTAAAAATAACGTTACAGTACACACAATAAAAAATTCATAATACATTAGTAAAATAATTAAAAACAAGTGCAAGTGCTTATAAATGTATTTTCCAAACTTTTCAGTAAAACGTTGAACTCCCCAAGTGTGACCAGACTAGACTTTTTAACCTACCATCCCTGGTTCTCAAGACCAGGCACCTAAGTGGCTCTACTCTTCTTTTTTTTAGATATTTAGATGTATCTTACACTAGTAGAGTTCTACCTTAGATTTGGAATGTATAATAGAAGATATACCTTACTGAATTTTCATATGGAAGAAGGGTTTGATCAATAAAAAAAAAATCTATTCTACTGTAGTATATGAATGATGCACTGGAGAAAAGAAAGAGAAGGACTTCTTTTGTGGAAATTAAAAGCACCAAGGATCAACACTCCCTATTTGATCCATGCAAGTTGCGAGCAATTTAGGCATCTTTAAATTGTTCAAATGTTTGGGGGTAGAACAGTCCAGTGCAGGTTTAATAACACAGTTCAGATCACCACCAAAGATCAACTGTCAAAAGAATAAATTTGGTATCGATGAAGTCATTATTATTATTTTTATAAAGTCCTCATCGTTCCAGTTTGGGGTATAAACATTTTAAACCAAAACTTTGGGTCTGTGAAAAAGGAGCCCAGGTACTGTTACAAATCTTCCTTGTGGATCTGAAATAATAGCAGTTGCATTAAACTGAATATTCCTATGTATCAATATGGCTGTTCCACGTGTTCTAGTGTTTAAATTTGAAAGGAACACTTGCCCAACCCACCCTTTTTTTAGTCTCTTCTGATCTTTTACCAGCAGATGAGCTTCTTAGAGAAAAGCAGTGTCACATTTGAAGTATTTAAGGTGATTGAATATTCTAGCTCTTTTTACAGACCCATTTAATCCTTTTACATTCCAACGTAGGAACCGTGCAGCAGCATGTCTTGAATTAGTACTATAGACTGTATCATGTTTAGCTAAAAGTGGAACCATAATAATACCAACAACACAAAAAGTTAAGACTAAAGATATAGTGCAGGTGAAAATGAGATTTGCAGAAATCTAGACGTGTCCCTTCCCTTAACCCAAACCCTCTTTAACAACAAAACTCAAATCAGAACTAAGCCTATACTTGTCCCTAAGGCAAGCTGCAGACTGCACACTACAGGGCCCCAGTAACATTAAAATAACCAACCTGAGAACCTTCTTATATTGAAAAACAAACAGACTGGACTAGAACAATAATTATATGTATGTAAAACTGTTAAGTGACATACAGTAGTGTTCAGAATAATAGTAGTGCTATGTGACTAAAAAGATTAATCCAGGTTTTGAGTATATTTCTTATTGTTACATGGGAAACAAGGTACCAGTAGATTCAGTCGATTCTCACAAATCCAACAAGACCAAGCATTCATGATATGCACACTCTTAAGGCTATGAAAATGGGCTATTAGTAAAAAAAGTAGAAAAGGAGGTGTTCATAATAATAGTAGCATCTGCTGTTGACGCTACAAACTCAAAACTATTATGTTCAAACTGCTTTTTTAGCAATCCTGTGAATCACTAAACTAGTATTTACTTGTATAAACACAGTTTTTCATGATTTCTTCACATCTGCGAGGCATTAATTTTGTTGGTTTGGAACCAAGATTTTGCTTGTTTACTAGTGTGCTTGGGGTCATTGTCTTGTTGAAACACCCATTTCAAGGGCATGTCCTCTTCAGCATAAGGCAACATGACCTCTTCAAGTATTTTGACATATCCAAACTGATCCATCAAATCAAATCAAATCAATTTTATTTATATAGCGCCAAATCACAACAAACAGTTGCCCCAAGGCGCTTTATATTGTAAGGCAAAGCCATACAATAATTACGGTCAAAATGACCCCCTGTGAGCAAGCACTTGGCAACAGTGGAAAGGAAAAACTCCCTTTTAACAGGAAGAAACCTCCAGCAGAACCAGGCTCAGGGAGGGGCAGTCTTCTGCTGGGACTGGTTGGGGCTGAGGGAGAGAACCAGGAAAAAGACATGCTGTGGAGGGGAGCAGAGATCAGTCACTAATGATTAAATGCAGAGTGGTGCATACAGAGCAAAAAGAGAAAGAAACACTCGGTGCATCATGGGAACCCCCCCAGCAGTCTAAGTCTATAGCAGCATAAATAAGGGATGGTTCAGGGTCACCTGATCCAGCCCTAACTATAAGCTTTAGCAAAAAGGAAAGTTTTAAGCCTAATCTTAAAAGTAGAGAGGGTATCTGTCTCCCTGATCTGAATTGGGAGCTGGTTCCACAGGAGAGGAGCCTGAAAGCTGAAGGCTCTGCCTCCCATTCTACTCTTACAAACCCTAGGAACTACAAGTAAGCCTGCAGTCTGAGAGCGAAGCGCTCTATTGGGGTGATATGGTACTATGAGGTCCCTAAGATAAGATGGGACCTGATTATTCAAAACCTTATAAGTAAGAAGAAGAATTTTAAATTCTATTCTAGAATTAACAGGAAGCCAATGAAGAGAGGCCAATATGGGTGAGATATGCTCTCTCCTTCTAGTCCCTGTCAGTACTCTAGCTGCAACATTTTGAATTAACTGAAGGCTTTTCAGGGAACTTTTAGGACAACCTGATAATAATGAATTACAATAGTCCAGCCTAGAGGAAATAAATGCATGAATTAGTTTTTCAGCATCACTCTGAGACAAGACATATTTGTTTAATATGCGCATTGAATGACATATCCTGATCAAAAATGACTCCAAGATTTCCCACAGTATTACTAGAGGTCAGGGTAATGCCATCCAGAGTACGGATCTGGTTAGACACCATGTTTCTAAGATTTGTGGGGCCAAGTACAATAACTTCAGTTTTATCTGAGTTTAAAAGCAGGAAATTAGAGGTCATCCATGTCTTTATGTCTGTAAGACAATCCTGCAGTTTAGCTAATTGGTGTGTGTCCTCTGGTGCATTCCAGGTATCATCCATGATACCTGGTATGCGATATATAGGCCCAACACCATAGTAGGAGAAACATGCCCATATCATGATGCTTGCACCACCATGCTTCACTGTCTTCACTGTGAACTGTGGCTTGAATTCAGAGTTTGGGGGTCGTCTCACAAACTGTCTGCAGCCCTTGGACCCAAAAAGAACAGTTTTACTCTCATCAGTCCACAAAATATTCCTCTTTTTCTCTTTAGGCCAGTTGATGTGTTCTTTGGCAAATTGTAACCTCTTCTGCACATGTCTTTTATTTAACAGAGGGACTTTGCGGGGGATTCTTGCAAATAAATTAGCTTCACACAGGTGTCTTCTAACTGTCACAGCACTTACAGGTAACTCCAGACTGTCTTTGATCATCCTGGAGCTGATCAATGGGTGAGCCTTTGCCATTCTGGTTATTCTTCTATCCATTTTGATGGTTGTTTTCCAGTTTCTTCCACGCGTCTCTGTTTTTTTTTTGTCCATTTTAAAGCATTGGAGATCATTGTAGATGAACAGCCTATAATTTTTTACACCTGCATATAAGTTTTCCCCTCTCCAATCAAGTTTTTAATCAAACTACGCTGTTCTTCTGAACAATGTCTTGAACGTCCCATTTTCCTCAGGCTTTCAAAGAGAAAAGCATGTTCAACAGGTGCTGGCTTCATCCTTAAATAGGGGACACCTGATTCACACCAGTTTGTTCCATAAAATTGACGAATGCTTGGTCTTGTTGGATTTGTGAGAATCTACTGAATCTACTGGTACCATGTTTCCCATGTAACAATAAGAAATATACTCAAAACCTGGATTAATCTTTTTACTCACATAGCACTACTATTATTCTGAACACTACTGTACAGTTGTATGTAAAAGTTTGGGCACCCTGATGATTTTCATGATTTTCCTTTATAAATCATTCGTTGTTTGGATCAGAAATTTCAGTTACATATATCATATAGCAGACAAACAGTGATATTTGAGAAGTGAAATGAAGTTTCTAGTATTTATAGAAAGTGTGCAATAATTATTTAAACAAAATTGGGCAGGTGCATAAATTTGGGCACGCTTGTCATTTTATTGATTTGAATACATTCAGACTAATTATTGGAATACAAAATTGGTTTGGTAAGCTCATTGACCTTTGACCTCCTTACATAGGTGAATCCAATCATGAGAAAGGGTATTTAAAGGGTCCCTGCCACGCCATGACGTTTTTACGTATTCTTGAAGAATAAAAAAGCTTTTTCCACATGTTGTCAACTGAAGGCTTTTCAGGGAACTTTTAGGACAACCTGATAATAATGAATTACAATAGTCCAGCCTAGAGGAAATAAATGCATGAATTAGTTTTTCAGCATCACTCTGAGACAAGACATATTTGTTTAATATGCGCATTGAATGACATATCCTGATCAAAAATGACTCCAAGATTTCCCACAGTATTACTAGAGGTCAGGGTAATGCCATCCAGAGTACGGATCTGGTTAGACACCAAAATTGGGCAGGTGCATAAATTTGGGCATGCTTGTCATTTTATTGATTTGAATACATTCAGACTAATTATTGGAATACAAAATTGGTTTGGTAAGCTCATTGACCTTTGACCTCCTTACATAGGTGAATCCAATCATGAGAAAGGGTATTTAAAGGGTCCCTGCCACGCCATGACGTTTTTACATATTCTTGAAGAATAAAAAAAGCTTTTTCTACATGTTGTCATTGTTTTTTTTACAAGGATTTAGACATTTCGTTACCCATATTAGAATTTGTATTTACCGCCTCCGAGTTGACCTACTTTATTGCTGCGACGGATGTGACGTCATGCGAGTAAATGTGTCGAAGCGCGGCTCTATTTACAAATATGGCAGACACAGACAGCGAAGGCATAGTGAGCGATTATAGTGAAGATTTAAGTGACATATTGATTGTTTTTGAAGAAGATGAGGAAGTTTCTGATGAACGAAACAATGGTGAAAATAATGAGGGGCTCCAGCCGTATATGTTCGAACCGTACGTGACAGAAGACAAGAATGAAGCACAGGTGTCAGGGGATGACAACAACAACAACAAAGACGCTGTGGAGGAGGATATAAGCCACTTACAAAACACAGAATGGTTTGTTCACTCACCACCTTTTCTTATAAATGATCATTTATTCCTGGCAGTTCCACCTGCATTTTGATCACTTTGGACCTGGACTGCGGTGTGTTTGTATGTGTATGAAAAAATTATTTCAGCAGCGCAGCGTGCTTAAATTCAGGAGTTTGTTCTAAAATCACTGACAATAAAGTTTCTGTACATTCTGTATATATGTAATTATTTATAAGTAAGTTTCTTGTGATTGCTAATTCTTCACATTTTATGAGTATTCAAAGCAAATGATTGCGAATCTTTAAAAAGTTGTAGACCCACATGGGATGGGGGAAAAAAGATTTATAAATAAAAGAAAATTTTACTTCTATATCTGTTGTCAACTTTTATCAGGCATAATATTCTAGAAAAAAGAATATGTTGTTGCTGTTGTCATCCCCTGACAGCTGCGCTTCATCCTCATCTTCTGTCATGTACATCTCCAACATATATGGCTGGAGCCCCTCGTTATTTTCACCGTCGCGTCGTTCATCAGAAACTTCCTCATCTTCTTCAAAAACAATTATGTCATTTAAATCTTCACTATAATCGCTCACTATGCCTTCGCTGTCCATGTCTGCCATATTGGTAAACAGAGCTGCGCTTCAACACATTTACTGGCATTACATCACATCCGTTGCAGTGATAAAGTAGGTCAAGCTTGGAGGCGGTAAATACAAATTCTCATATGGGTAACGAAACGTCTAAGTCCTTGTTCAGTGTAATTTTATGGTTACAAAACAAAGACAACATGTGGAAAAAGCTTTTTTTTATTCTTCAAGAATATGTAAAAATGTCATGGCGTGGCAGGGATCCTTTAAGGTGACCATTTGCAAATGTGTCCCCTCTTTGCATCTCTTCTAATGAGTGGCAACATGGACCTGAAAACAAAGATTGTTCAACATCATGGTTTAGGAGGAATGATACAAAAGGCTATCTCAGAGATTTCAGCTGTCAGTTTTCACTGTGAGGAACATAGTGAGGAAATGGAAGACCACAGGCACAGTACTAGTTAAGCCCCGAAGTGGTAGACCAAGAAAAATCTCAGTTAAGCTGAAGTGAAGGATGGTGAGAACAGTCATAGCCAACCCACAGACCTGCTCCAAAGACCTACAACATGATCTTGCTGCAGATAGTGTCTCTGTGCATCGTTCAACTATACAGCGCACTTTGCACAAGGAGATGCTGTATGATGCTGTAATGCAGAGGCAGCCTTTTCTGTGTAGACGCTACAAACAGAGTCACTTGAGGTATGCTAAAGCACACATTTGGACAAGCCAGTTTCATTTTGGAATAAGGTGCTGTGGACTGATGAAACTAAAATTGAGTTATTTGGAGATAACAAGGGGCGGTATGCATGGCTGAAAAAGAACACAGCATTCCAAGAAAAACATTTGCCACCTACAGTAAAATTTGGAGGTGGTTCCATCATGTTGTGTGGCTGTGTGGCCAGTGGAGGTACTGGGAATCTTGTTAAAGTTGAGGGTCACATGGATTCCAGTCAATATCAGCAGATTCTTGAGAACAATGTTCATGAATCAGTGACAAAGTTGAAGTTGCGCCGGGGCTGGATTTCTCAACAAGACAACGACCCTAAACACTGCTCAAAATCTACTAAGGCATTCATGCAGAGGAACAAGTACAACGTTCTGGAATGGCCATCTCAGTCCCCAGACCTAAATATTATTGAAAATCTGTGGTATGATTTTAAGCGGGCTGTCCATGCTCGGAAACCAACAAACCTGAGATGTTTTGTAAAAAATAATGGTCCAAAATACCTTCAACCAGAATCCAGACTCTCACTGGAAGCTACAGGAAGTGTTTAGAGGCTGTTATTTCTGCAAAAGGAGGATCTACTAAATATTGAGGTATTTTTCATGTTGGGGTGCCCAAATTTATGCACCTGCCTAATTTTGTTTAAATACTCGTAATTATTTCACACTTTCTGTAAGTCCTACAAACTTCATTTCACTTCTCAAATATCACTGTGTTTGTCTGCTATATGATATATTTAACTGAAATTTCTGATCCAAACAACCAATGTTTTACGAGGTCTATTAGAAAAGAAACTGACCTTTTTATTTTTTCAAAAACTATATGGATTTGAATCACGTGCGATTGCGTCAGACAAGCTTGAACCCTCGTGCGCATGCGTGAGTTTTTTCACGCCTGTCGGTTGCGTCATTCGGCTGTGGGCAGGCTTTGAGTGAGCACTGGTCCACCCCCCTCGTCGGAATTCCTTTGTCTGACTTCTTCCTGAGAGACTGGCACTTTGCTTGATCAAAACTTTTTCAGAAACTGTAAGGCACATCCAAGTGGACACCATTCAAGAAATTCAGACGGTTTTCGGTGAAAATTTTAACGGCTGATGAGAGATTAAGGAGTGTTACTGTCGCTTTAAGGACAGGCCACGGTGCTGGACGGCGCGCCGCGCCCCGAGCCGCCATCGTCAGCCTGTTTCGAGCTGAAAACTTCCAAATTTAAGCCTCTGTTGACCCACGACGTCGTGAGAGAACAGAGAAGATTCAGAAGAGGTCGGGATCAGCAGTTTATCCGGACTTTCCACTGTTAAAGGAGATTTTGTAATGAAACACGTGCGGACGGACTCGCGCATCGCCACCCAGCTGCTCATCGTGCGGCACCACAGCAAAACACCTCCGTTGGAAGCCTTACCGGACAAGTTTGAACATGCCCAGCTGTTAAACAATTTCTCGGATACTCACTCGACTGAAAGCCATCGAAAACCGCCTGAATCTTACGAATGGTTATCAACATGGAGGTGTTTTTCTGTGGCGCCGCGCCATGAGCAGCTGGGTGCCGACGCGCAAATCCGTCCACACGTCTTTCATTACAAAATCTCCTTTAACAGCGGAATGTCCAGATAAACTGCTGATCCCGACCTCTTCTGAAACTTCTCTGTTCTCTCACAACATCCTGGGTCAACAGAGGCTTAAATTTGGAAGTTTTCAGCTTGAAACAGGCTGATGACGGCGGCTCAGGGTGCGCGCCGTCCGGCTCCGTTGACAGTCCTTAAAGCGACAGTACCACTCCATAATCTCTCATCAGCCGTTAAAATTTTCACCGAAAACCGTCTGAATTTCTCGAATGGTGTCCACCTGGATGTGCCTTACAGTTTCAGAAAAAATTTTGATCAAGCAAAGCGCCAGTCTCTCAGGAAGAAGTCAGACAAAGGAATTCCGATGAGGGGGGTGGACCAGTGCTCACTCAAAGCCTGCCCACAGGCAAATGACGCAACCGACAGGCGTCAAAAAACTCACGCATGTGCACGAGGGTTCAAGCTTGTCTGACGTAATCACACGTGATTCAAATCCATATAGTTTTTTAAAAAAATAAAAAGGTTGGTTTCTTTTCTAATAGACCTCGTATAAAGGAAAGTCATGGAAATCATCAGGGGGGGCCCAAACTTTTACATACAACTGTATTGAGACTCCCTGCATCAATAAAACAGTCAGATTCTGTACAGACTTTCAAGTCCAGACTTAAGACACACTTATTTTCCCTTTCGTATGGCTAGCATACTGGCATAGTATAGTTCTACACTTGTTATTATTCTTTTAATTCATTTTATTAGTAAACAGAGCGTGCCGCTGCCTCAACTTTACCTAAATTCTGGGTCTTTTAGTGAAGCTTAGGACTAGTGGAAGGCTGCAACCTTCCATCTCTTCAGGACCTGTACATCTCCAGGACACTGAGGCGTTCAGGTCAGATCAGAGCCGATCCTTCTCACCCTGGATATAGCCTTTTTGACCTCCTCCCCTCAGGCAGGAGGCTACGGTCCCTTCGGACCAGAACCTCCCGCCATAAGAACAGTTTTTTTCCCCTCTGCCATTAGCCTCCTCAACAAGAACCTTTAGAACGCTACATTGTTGCTATCACCACCATTTATCACCATTTATCATCACCATTTATTTATCTTAGCTCATACATTAACACTAATTAATTAACACATTAATACAATAAAATTTGCTGATGACACTACTGTGGTGGGACAGATCTTCAACGGCAACAAGACAGCCTGCAGAGATGAAGTTGAAAGGCTCGTTGAATGGTGCACAGAAAATAATCTAACCCTGAATGTCAAGAAAACCAAAGAGATTATAGTTGACTTCAGCAAGCGCAAGGATGACCCCCCCACACACCTCCCTTAACCATCAAAGGTGAGGTAGTAGAGAGGGTCTCTTGTTTTAAATTTCTGGGCACCTGGATCACTGAGGATCTTAAATGGGAAGTTAACACATCTGCTGTGGTCAAAAAGGTGCATCAGAGGCTTTATTTTCTACAAGCATTGAAGAAGAACAACCTGCCGGCTGAGCTACTCAAGGCCTTTTATCATTGCTCCATCGAGAGTGTTTTAACCTGTTGCATTACAGCACGGTTTGCAAACTGCTCTGAAAACAACAAGAAATCCATCAGACGAGTCATAAGAATAGCAGAAAAGATCATTGGTCTCCCTCTGCCCTCATTGGATGATGTTTTTAGGACTCGCTGCCTCCGCCGAGCAAGCAGTATTCTGCAGGACGGAACATACCCCTCACACCACCTTTTTTCCGTGCTTCCGTCCAGCAGGTGTTATCGGGCCTTTAAAGCCCCACCACAAGGCTGAAAAATGTCTTTCCTAGAGCTATTACAGAACTGAACAGACACGCCCAAGATCCAGTTGGAACAATTGCATTATTCTAATTAGAACAAGGGCGGACATGTGCAATATTTGTTTTTAACTATTTTTAATTTTTAGGTATATTTATTACTGTTTTTAAGCTATTTTAACCCTGACCTCTCTGAACCCTCTCATCTGGAAGTGAGTGAGTGCAAGAAGCTGCAATGGTTCAAGGGGCAACATGCCGTGACGTCAGACAGCTGATGATATTTGTTTCTGTCAGATTACCATCTGTTTGATTGCTTTATTAGACTAATAAAGCTGAAGTGTTAAAATGTATCAGTTAGTCTAAGCACTTTGGGTTTATTCGAAGTTTGAACTTCACATTAATTTTTCTATTTCTTTAAAACTACAAATCGATGGAAATATTAACGCTTGAGCTTTTTTTTTTTTTTTTTAAGTGTTTGGAACTTTTTGTCTTTCTGCACCTTGCCGCAGCCGCCGGGTGGTGGCAGCAGAGGGCGACGTCCCGCTGGAAGCTGTTGTCTTTAGACGCAGAAGAAGACTCGTTCTTTCTCGCTTCCCCTCGTTAACGATATCTTCAGGTCAGTCAGACTTTCCACTTTAATCTTTCTTTAATCCGACTTTTACGAACTCTTGTCACGTTTTAATTTGTCTTTACTGAATCTCAGAAATGACTGCTGTCTGTTGAAGCTCATATTTGTATGCAGAACGTAAGATGTGTGTTGTTTTTCTCAGTCAATCCGACCTAAAGGAACATGTCTCCGGTTTGTCTTAAACTGGGTTATTTCGGCTTCTTGTTGAAATAATGTTTTAACCGGTGTAAAGTGAAGCGTTCGTTAAGTTCATAGCTCCTTGTAAGAGGGTTTATGTTACAATGTCCAACTATTTCAGAATATATCCGGTACCAAAGTGATTCTCCGTGTTCAGCGGCTCCGTCTATGTGCGGGTGTGTATTAAGCGGTTCCGTCTATGTGCTGCTTCCACACACCGGTTTGGTTTCTGTGGTGTTTTGTGCTTAATTTTAAAGCTTGTTTTTGATTGGACAGGGTCACGTTGGCGCTAATGTCATTAAATTTCCGCCCCACTGTCTTTGGGTGTATATGTCATAAACGCAGACTATCACTTTGGTTTAATTTCATGTTTGTGTTGCTTCACGCAGCCATGGAAACTGACCCAAGGACACAAAAATGATCTTGTTTAAGTGCAGTCATTCTGTTAAAAAATAAGGTTTTTGTTGTAGACTGTCTGTTGTGTGCAGGAGGTCATCGTGTATTTATTTTTTTTTTTAAGGAAGTGGCTGTTCGCACGGCGAGACTGGTGGCAAAACTTGGACCTACTTGTATAAACAAACACACTGCATTAAATGAGAGTTATGGACACGGCCGCCGTTCGAATAGGGTCGACCTTTTGTCACCAGAGTCTTGCCGTGCAAATAGTGAAATGAGAGTTATGGACACGGTCGAATAAAAAAAAAAAAAAATCAAAATTGAAAAATATTGAAGGAGTTATGACATCTTGAATGCAGTATGTTTGTTTATACAAGTAGTTCCAAGTTTTGCCACCAGAGTCTTGCCGTGCGAACAGCCAAATGAGAGTTATGGACACGGTCGCCGTGTGAATAGCCATGGCCTTTTTTAATTGTTGCTGAAGATGAATCTTAGGGCTGCAGCTAACAAATATTTTTGGAATTGAGTTTGGAAATAATAATAATAATAATTGATTACTCGATTATTTAATCGAGTAATCGGATAAAAAGTACTTTTGTATTTTTAAACAATATCAGTAGAGGCAGGGCTCTTCCGAAGCAATGGCACAATGTCGCTGTGCCATCATGCAGATTTTTAAGTTTCAGGTGTTCCCTCTCTGTGTTTTCCCAGGTAATTATTTTTCACATTATTAAGAGTTTTGGAGCTTTGCCAAACCATAAGCCCAGGCCGTCTGAAATCTTCAGTCTGCGGACAGTGCATTTTTTTTCCTTATTGCATATTTCGTTTGCACTTTATTACTGTGATTTATTAAGTGTTAAGGTTAGCGAGAGTGCAGCTCAAACCGACTATTTTCTTTGGATACTTGGTGAATCATCTTTACACTTATATTTATTATACCTTTTGGCAGTTTTGTGTTATAAATCAATATATGTATATGGCTTAGTAATGTAATACAGTGGTACAGCAGCCACCACGGCACACCAGTTTGTTTGTTTTTTTTTTCCCCCAGGCTTCGGGCATAATCAATATTTTCGGCTCCTGCACATTTCAGTCCAGCGAATAACAAAGTCTTTGAAAAAAACTGCTGTGGAGTGCAACGTTTCCACAACAGCTGCACTGATAAATTAACTCTACAGCCTGTTGATTAAAAACTCGTACCAATCAGAATATAGGCTTTTTTTTTTTCTTGGGGGGGGGGGGGGGGGGGGTTCAAACATGATTAACGTGTGCGTACTTTCGCTTCATTTTCGGATGTGGAGAGCAGCAAGTGGAGCAAACCATGTTTTTTTAGTTTTTTTTTTAATTAACGCTCTGCTTCACTTTAAATGCATAAGTCCGTTTCAGATGATCAGCGCAGACCCTTTCTCTTAAAAGGCTTTATTTTAGTCGGCATGTGGCTTTGTAAACTTGTAGCATCGCTTGCTAGATTGATTAGCGCTTACATTAGTTATGGGCATGCTCTACAGTCTTCTTGGGTTTTTTTTTTATGTTACAGCAACACCTACAGGCCTGGCGTATGTACTACGGCTTTAAACAAAGCTTCGAGGCAAAGAATTTGCCTCAAACTTTTTTTTTGTAATTGAATTATTCAAATTACTCGATTGATCACTTCAGACATCCAGCGTTTCATCACATGTACACAGACAGAGACCAGATTAGAAACAGTTCCCTCAGTTTCTCACTTTATCCGCTTGGGGGCGCCACTGGAGATCCGAAGTGGATCTACCTGTTGCTTTGGTTCTAGTTTTACACCAGTCGCCTTTACTGATGCAAATCCATGTTACAATGAGAATATGCAGGGGCGTTGAACTGGGAGCCTTCCATACTGAAACCGAACGGAACAGACTTACTTAACCAGTGTCCCTGTCAAATTATTTATGTGCTGTGCAGTGTGACAAAAATCTCACAGCAATATACAAATAATAAATGTGTGATAGAAAGAATATTTGAGTAATAATGTTTGATGTAAAAATGTTTGATGGAACATTCGATAATCCGTATGAAGTTTATATTCTGATAGAAAATTTGGAGCTTGCCTCTTTTTTTTTTTTTTTTTAATGGATGAGGCTGTGTTTGAAGGTGGGATGTACAAAGAGGTGTACTTACTCTGACATTAAACCAGGGGTCTCAAAATCTTGTTGCAAGAGGGCCACTTCAGGTATTGCATTTAAAAAAAAAAAAAGGAAAAAAACATTCAACTTGTTTGAACTGTCCTTCGCAACATGAACTATTTTACATCCATATTTGACTTTTTTAAATTTATTTATTTGTCGTCTAATGCTTGCTCCCAGACACCTGAGACTGCCGTTTCTCAGACAGCTTGGTCACATTTGCTCTGGGGGGGGTGGCAGTTGAAACCCTCCGTATGGCTTTAAGCCCCTTTCACACCGTGGCCCCTTCGAGTTGCTTCCTATGGCGTCATGACGACGCAGGAATGTCTGTCTCAGGTGCGCGCAGCAGGGGGTCAGAGAGGAGGTGAGGACGCAGAGTCTGGCTGCCTGTCCTCTGCACAGAGAAGTCAGAGTGCACAGTTTGTCTGCAGACAGACTGTGCACTCTGACTTCTCTTCTAGTTTATATTTGTTCTTGTGCTGACTGCGGGTCTGCGCTCTGAGTTCTGTTATAGTTTATCTTTCTTCCTTTGCCTGCATGTGAATGAAACGTCTGTGAGTAAATGTAGAGATGTCTGGAGTTATACTTGATCTGGACATGTCCTGTCTATGACAATCAGTCTGTGAGCAGGACTTATGTCCTTCTTTGTCCTTTATTTAACACAGTGATGAGAGAGTTTCACATGTGTGCGCGCGTGAACGAATCATCCATGAGTGGACTTTTTACTGGATGTGGACATGTCCTGTCTCTGGCAATCAGTCTGTGAGCAGGACTTTTATGGGCTTCATTTAAACATAGTTGTGAGAGAATTTAAGAGTGAGGAGCTGCAGCAGTCAGCATTTTATTTTATTTTATTTTTTCCTGTGCTCTTTTTGAGTGTGTAGTTTTACTGCATTGTGTACACCAGTGGTGTCCAAACTATTCCAGAAAGGGCCGAGAGGGTGCAGGTTTTTTTTGCAGCCACTGACTCCAGCAGGTGATTTCACTGATTAACTCATCCCATCTGCTTCATTGAAATCAGTGAAGCAGATGGGATGAGTTAATCAGTTAACCATGAATCAATGAAATCAACGAATTTGAGATCATGAGATGAAATAAACGGTCAAATATCTTTAAAAACATATTTAAAAATGAGAATATATGAATGAACTGAGCCACAAAAAAAAAAAAAAACCCTGACATGGTGATGTGGTGATGTTCAGAAGCACAGATCACAAAAAGCAGCTGAGAACTCTGAACTTTAACAGCTGTTATTTTCCAATGGTATTTATTTGTTCAAGCTTGAGCTTAATGTAGTGTTTAAGAACAAAACGTGACTGATGAGGAGAAACAATTTCAGAAATGCAACAGAAACAACCACAAATCAGAAAAAGTTGGGACTGTATGAAATGAAGATAAAAATGGTGCACGTTCCCAGTTTCTCCACTCACAGAAGCCAAATGTTCTTCCAGAGTTGTGTAATTATACTACAATAGTAGAATATAAAGAAGGGGAAAAAAGAAAAAAAATAGATAATATATTCGTCAATCGCAATTATTTGTCTGACAATTATTCATCTCCAGAAATTCCTAATCGTGACAGCCCTAGGTTCCAGCAGCATTGTATAGCAGCACAGAGGGTAAGAAGCACACAGTATCAAAAGTGGAAAAAAGAAACAGTTTGGCTCTTTGAATGCATTGTAAGTAAATTCATGTCAATGCACCGGGTTGTTAGTTTTGTGGTCTTTCATATCTGGACAGTTTCAGATTGATGGAATGTTGCCCATGTGGATGAAAAAAATCCATCTGCAAATGGACACAAATATTGGTATTTCCTAAAGTAATTCCCTTCAGCTGCTTCTTGATGCAGCTCCACACTACATGGAGAAATGTGGTGGTGGTGGGGTTTGAACCGGGAACCATCTGCACTGAAACCAGGTGCACTAACCACTTGGCCACCACCCCCTAAATGTTGAGGTTTTCAGCAGATACAAAAATAAAGCAGCATCTTTGAAATGTGTAAAAAGGTTTGATTCCTGTTTTGTTTTTGTATTTGAAAGTGCCTGGATCAGGAGCAGCAGCAGGTGATACAGAGATACACCATTCTTCAAATAATAAACCAGCAAATGTACTTTTTTTTATACAGCTTATAGTAATTTCTTTAAAAAGTGTGACTTTGTAATGTGATTGTGTACGTGCTGTTTTTTTCTTGGTCCATGGGTTAGATTTTGAGATCCTGATCAGACCTTTAACTAGTCTAACTTGGTGTAAGAATTGAGCTGGAGTCAGTCGAGGCGCCGGTGCTAACATGTCACGTGGATCTCGTTCTCCTAGGCGATGGCTCCTCGTAAAGGAAAGGAGAAGAAGGAGGAGCAGGTGATTAGTTTGGGTCCTCAGGTGGCCGAGGGAGAAAACGTCTTCGGAGTTTGCCACATCTTTGCCTCCTTCAATGACACCTTTGTCCACGTCACAGACCTCTCTGGAAAGTAAGTCCAACTAAACCTTTTCAGTCATAGTTTTATGCTGTCCACATCTTTGTGGCTGGTGCTGTTAGTTCAGGATGTCCTAACGTAGTCCCATGGCCGTGTCCAGACTGGGAGAAGAACCTGGCTGGATGTTAGCGGTGGCGTGGACTAGCCTTCACTAGATTTATAAGTCGTGTCGTTTATCGACACTGTGCCGTGTGAGTCTCCTGGTACTTTGAAGACATCACGATCCAAAACTTCCACAACACCTTCCTGTCCTCGCTTTAGTCCTGAAAAAAAAAAAGATTTAGTTTGTCATCTCCCACAGTGTGTCAGAAAGGTCCAGGTTTGCACTGTTCCAGAACTTTATTCAGAGGATGGACTGGAGTGCGTGATTCACGGACTATTGATGATTGTTTGACTTGCTACATGAGCAGTGATTTCACAGAAAAGACGAACATTCACAGCTCCTAAACAGCGTCTGGTTTCTTGTGGCCACGCAGGGTTTTTCCTTTAGAACAGTCTTCCAGCACTGAGTTGGTCCCTTCAATGTCGCACTTATATTCTGAGTCTGCACAGCAGGTCTGAGGTGGATCTGCAAGTTTTACACCTGATGTTCTCCTGACAGAACTCCGCTTTACATGCAGAGGTGGGTTTTGAAACGGGAACCTTCAGCACTGAAAACAAGCACACTAGCTGCTTAGCACCACCCCTGCCCTTCATGACAGCACTGTAGGTGTTAAATTACTGTCGCTGGGTTTGTTTGTTTGTTTTTTTAATCTAAGATGTATAAATTTGTTAATCAATGACTTTTTTTGCTGGCTTCACAGAATTTTTTTTTTATTTATTTATTTTTTTGAGTAATATAAAAATAAATTTACATTTTTAAAAAACTTGCCGTTTATATTAAAATATTTTAATTGTCTTCTCTTTAAAGACATGTCACATGTTTTTTTGTTTGTTTTTTATAGGCCTGGGTATTGATTCAAATTTCAAGAATCAATTCTGATTCTTAAGATTCAGAATCGATTATTTCAAACTGATATTGATTTGGGTTAGTGTTATTAAAACCATCTTTTGGGCCGTTACCTGATTGTCCAGTTATTCAACATATTAATGCTGCTTTACAAATTTGGCCCTCAAAATGCAGGCAATATTGTTTCAGAGAGTTATTTTCTGAGGACAATGGCCCCGGTCTCTACAAAGCTCACACCTGCGGTGTTCACTATGCGGTATGCTACGGGAGAACTTTACCCCCCGAGAACTTTTCCTATAGCCGCACACCAGAGAATAAATCTGCTCCGTCCAAAAACGAAGCTTCTGAGCTTTCGTTTGAAAGTGTTGGCTTGGATTTACAGACAGGAGACGACACACTTCACCCTGAAACTCTAAAGCCCCCGTCACACATTGCAAGAATGTGCAGGAACTGACAGCAAATATTGCCATAATCCGACGCAGTCGGGAGGAAAAGAGGTGTGGTCAGCAGTGTCAGAACGCATCCGGATTACCTTGTCCACACCTGCCCGATGGCATCCAAAGCGACAACAGGTAGATGGCACAGACTGCTGTCAGACTGCCATAAAAGGCACTGAAGATTGCCTGATGTCTGGATGGCGAACATGGGGCCGGACTGGGAAGCAGCACTGTGCTCCTCACCCGCACGCAGTGCGCAACGTGCGTGGGGCTGCAATTATCACTCAGTCGTGTGTGTGTGTGTGCATAATGCTGCATGACCCACTAAGCAAACAGTCAGAATACATTATTTCCAGGCGTTAATGGACTTTATTTAATGTGCCACAATCGTGAGAGAACTAAAGGCAGAGCTGCAGCTGGTGATCGTGCGTGCGGGCTTCTTTGATCGTGTGGGGTTTACATTTTGAAAACGGTATACAACTGGGTGAGACTGGCATGTTCAGGATTTTCCTCCTTTTGTGGTTTTTCCTCAGTGGAGCTGGAGTAAAATACTGTGGCCTTATATTTCATGGAATTTATGTTCAGCAAATATAAGCCAACTCATGGCTACGAGCGTGCATATCTGGGAAAGCCTAAAGCACTTCTGGGTTAATGGTCACAGGTACCAACAACACAGTTTGCTGGATGTTTAAACAATACGGCTGGAGTTTGCATGTCTGCTTTCTTCTTCACTACTGTCTCAATTGCTGACATTATTGTTCAGTCTCGTGTGGCTGAAAGCCGCTTGTCCCTCTAAGAAGTTGACGCTGACCGCACGAGTCCTCGTAATTAGTTGGAATGCTGGAGTCTCCTTCTGTATAGGAATTAACCAGACAGTTTGCTCCACCAACAAAGAACAGTGGGACTAAACATTGACAGGAGCTGGTGAGAGCTAAAGATTGGCAGTCATTCTGCCAATCCTTTCTGTGTCCCGGCAGGGTGAGGTTGCTGAATCAAATTAAGCTGCGGGCTCCATTCCTGGTGGTGCCCTTCCATCTTCACCCGGAATCCAAAGACTTTAGTTTCCTAGACGCTGCCTGGTGGGTCATGGGAATAATGCTGCCCGATCGCTAGTTGGCATTGTTTGTGGTTCCAGCCTCCGACTTTTGTTATTGGTTAATGAAAGCATTTTTGGCAAATGCTTTGGCTTTCATCTGTCTTGTGCTGGTCCAACAATTTCACCTCTAGTGGCACAATACAAATGCCCCCAGTCGTCCCTCTTAATCTTGGCCCCGGTTCAGAGAAGAAAACGCACAAAATAGAACCAAATTATTCCTAGCTAGGGTATTCGGCGACCGGGCTGGTTTTGAACACATTAACCTTTTCAAGGTAAATGTTTCACCAACCCTGTTCCTGGAGGGCACCTGTCCTGCATGTTTTCTAACTCTCCCTGATCCACTCCCAGGCAATTATCAGGTGTGCTCAGCCAATCAGGAGCTAGATAACAGCACTATTTATAAAAAAAAAAAAAAAAAAATCAGGTGTGACTTGAGTACCGTATTTTCTGCACCACAAGGCGCACCGAATTATAAGGCGCGCCCTCAATTAGCGGGTACTTAACACTTACAAAAGGCGCACTGGATTATAAGGCACGGCTTCAATTAGCGGGTACTTAACCCTTACAAAAGGCGCACGCTAAAACATATAGTCTACAAAAAAAAAAACAAAGGTCACGGAAGAAAAACAATGAGTTTATTTGAACTTTTTAACAACTTTGAACTACCGGTATTTAACAATATGGTACTCACATTGTTTTTTATTATGGTTCTGTCACAAATCCATCGAAGTCCTCATCTTCTGTGTCTGAATTGAACAGCTGGACAATTTCGCCATCAAACACGCCAGGTTCCCGCTAATCATTGCTATCGTTTTTGCCATTCAGCCGAATGGTGACTGTAGAGACGCTTCTCCCGGCTGTTCTTTGTTCAATGACCCATTGCTCGAGTTGGTCTTCTAGCTGTGGCCACCTCGCTTTGTTTCCGTGGAAACTCTGTTTGGTCTTTTTAACTTGGCGCAGTTCATTTTCTTGTTTCCTCTCGCAGCTGCTCTATTCCCATGAACAGCCGCGTAACTGATAGCCTGCAGTTTGAATTGTGCCTCGTAAGCATGTCTCTTCACTGGTGCCATTTTCCGGGGTCCTTAGACAAACAAATGTTGTTTTGCAGGATACCTGTAGTATACGGTAACTACCGGAGGAGTGGTGGAGGTAAGCGTACGTACCACGGACTCTTCTCTGATTGGTTTATCACTGGCAGCGTACGTATTCTACGCTACCAGCGTACGTACTGTACGTATTACGTAATGTTCTCAGATTGGTTTATCGCTGCCATGGTATGTACTCTACACTGCCAGCGTACGTACTTTACGTATTACGTCCCTGTGTCAGCGGGAAATGGTCCAATATTCCGACAGTCAAAAGACGTGGGTCGTTTTTACAGATTTTGGAATTCAGTGCGCACATAAGGCGCACTGGACAGCCGATTTTTGTGAAAATTTAAGGCTTTTAGGTGCGCCTTATGGTGCGGAAAATACGGTAGGTAGATGTGGAAAACCTGCACCAGCTAAGAGCATGGGGGGGGGGGGGGGGGATGAGAAGCAAAGGTGGGACAGACGGCAGCTCCCAGCCGGCCATCAACTTGATCCCGAAATCCAACTACAGGCTTTTTAACTGCAGTAACTTTCAGATACGTGATCGGAGCTGGAATTACCGCGGCTGCAGTTGCAGTGTAATTTTTTTCAGGCTTCTGCGTAATGGGCTGTTACTCTTAACAATAGTTAGAACTATGACATGACATGATTGTTTAATAATTGCTGGTCTGGTGTTGCTTCCAGGGAAACGATCTGCCGCGTGACTGGCGGGATGAAGGTGAAGGCGGACAGAGATGAGTCGTCTCCGTATGCTGCCATGTTGGCGGCTCAAGATGTTGCTCAGCGCTGCAAAGAGCTCGGAATTACAGCGCTGCACATCAAACTCAGAGCCACTGGAGGCAACCGGTATGTTCAGAAGCTGCCATAAAATACATACAGGTCATACAAATAAACTGCAGGTCGGTGTTGAGTGATGCACATTGGACCACTTGATGTGGAAAGAGTCAGAATGTTGACTCTGTTTCTAAGTAAAATTCTTTCTAAATATTAATAATTAAAAAAGTGTTTAAGGCTCCAGTTGTGAACTTTAAGCTTCTCAGTGACTAACGGGCCTGACTTTAGACCCTGACCTGAGGGACCAGTGCCTTATTACAGCTCTCTCTCTGTCTCTCTCTCTGTCTCTCTGTCTGTGTCTGTCTGTCTGTCTCTCTCTCTCTCTCTATCACACACACACACTGTGTGGGGCTGTTCCAGGCTCTCTCTCTCACACACACACACACACTGTGTGGGGCTGTTCCAGGCACGGGCTTCCTGCATTTGCCACGGGGCTAAACCACCCCAAGTCCTGGATGGCAACCACTGAGGCACACAGCCTGTCTGTCCCCACCTGTCCAAAGTAACAGTGACATGCTGTGGCCAGGTGAAACGGAGGCGTGTCCATGATCTCCCATCTCTGGGGTCAGTTCAGTTTATTGTATTTTATTTGTATATCACCAAATCACAACAACGCTGCCTCAAGCAGCTTCACCCGCGTAAAGTCTGACCTCGCCAACCCGCCTGAGCAAGAACACAGGAGACAGTGGGAAGAAAAAACTCAGAAACCTCCAGCAGACCGGACTCAGAGGGGTGACCCACTGCTTCGACCAAACTTAACAGTTACAAGGTTTTTACAAGAATTCAACAAATGAAAGAATTTTTTTTTTTAAATCAACGCTGAGACTCCTGTGTCCTGGATCATGTCCAGAGAAACTCCCCACATGGAATAAATGTGGTGTCTGATGTTCCCTCACACTGGACAGACTCATTCATTAGACACAGTCATTTCAGGAGGACCCAAAGATCCTCCACAGAGACTTGGGACCAAAGACATCCAGTCCTCTCCTTAGGACACTGGTTAGTGCAAAGATATCAGCACATGGCATCACCAAACACCTGTGACCTTTGACCTCATGACTCTTTAAGATGTTCCTATGAGTCTCTGGTTCTTGAAGACCAAGGACCCTTAAAGTAGTTGATCACAGACTGGAAAAAGGATTTATAGATTTGAACTGAGTTGTTGTTTTTTCGTGGCGGCTCTAGCCGCACTGTGATTGGTCACTTTGTGAGCGTCCTGCTGATGTTGGATTTTTCTCTCCGTCCTCAGGACAAAGACTCCTGGACCCGGGGCTCAGTCTGCTCTCAGAGCTCTTGCTCGGTCTGGAATGAAGATTGGACGCATCGGTGAGTTGATGGTTTGTGTCTTCATTTAAGTGTAATGACTTTTCATCCTCTGAGACCATCTGAAAGGTGTTTGTGGGCTTGAGTTCAGTCCTGCTGTAAGTACTTGTCTGTCTGAAGGTGCCACCAGATGTTTGGGTCATTGTCCATGCCCACTCATGCAACATGTTCTCCTCAAACCCTCTTTGTCTCCACAAAAGACAACAAGACCAGACATGTTGAGCACTGATATCTGCGTCACTAAATCAATAGATTTATAAAAATTATATTTTCCCATCCTGGGCCAAGTTCAAACTGTGGACCTGAGGACAGCAGCTGCTCCTGGTGTGAGGCCACTGAGGAGAGTCTCTGTGAAGTTTCTGTCCCCGTCACTCAGGAAAGACGTCTTCAGTCTGTGAAGACTTCAAGGTGTTTGGTTCTTAACTCGGTTGTCTCTTGTTTTTCAGAGGACGTCACTCCGATCCCGTCAGACTCCACCAGGAGGAAGGGCGGTCGCCGCGGACGCCGTCTGTAGATGGCAGTGTTTATTCACCAATAAAATGTTTAAAGTGATGCTGGTGTCCTGTCGCTGTGTCCTTGTGCACCCACGAAAACCCCTCTGACCTCGACACACTGACTCATCTGAGACCTTACGTGACCTTTATCACACTCGCATGACAAACCTGACCAGCGCAACAGGAAACTGTAACAGTCGTTGTGCCGCACGGCAGTCTCAAGTTTTGTCATTTCGTGAACTTTCGTCATGTAGGACAGTAGAACGGATGCTTCCACTGTTTACGGTTTGCTCTCTGACACCGCCAACATGGCAGAAACGGCTGGCACACCCATAATTCTGACATCAGTGAAAATGCTACACAGCAGAAGTAGGCTGTTAACAAAAAGCTAGGCTGATGTTTTAAAAAAAAAAAAAATACTACTTGAATGTAGAAAAAGCTAGGCTAATGTTAAATTGTGGTAATGTGTTAAAAAAAAAAGTTTTTGGGCTCAGTGATTTTGTCAGGTTTTGCTGATGTGCTGTGAACTTCACTAACTGCATTTGAATAAATTACAGCAGTAATGTCATTAAAATTAGTTTAAAGATGACCTTTTAACATTACTAATACCTCGGTCACATGGGCCTGTGTCCCTCGCTTTTGCTCGGTTTGCTCCATTTCTGGATGATCGTGGCACGACGTAGCGTTCAGTTCATTTTTCCCTGAGCTGGAGGTCAGGATCTTGGACCTTTTTGTGGGTTCTGCTGTCCGGGCTGTCCCACCGACTGGACTGAGTTGTTGTATGCACTTTAACAAATAATTTTTTTAATTTATTCTCCCGCCTCTCTGACTGCTAAGCGTCTGTGGACTTTTTACACTTTGAAGAATTACAAATCAGGAGAGTTTTCTGAACTTATTTCTCATAAAGCTGAATCCTGATTGGAATGAAGTGACACGTTTGTGTCATGAGGGAGGGCGTGGCCTAACGTATCAAGAGATGCAAAATTATGATGGCAGCTTCTTTAAAACAAAATGGGCCACCCCCCCCAATCTAAAAACAACTTCCGGAGGGATGAACCGCTTGAGTCAACATCACTGAACAGTCAAATGTTTTGTTGCAAGATGTCCACAACACAGCAAAAAAACATGGAGAAGAAAAGATGGAGATTTCCTGCAAGAGACCTGAGAAGAATTAAACATGGAACCCGTCGGACGGGCCTAGAGAGTCCAGAGGTCCAAGGTGTTCAGTGCTCTGAGACACGGCCACAAACAAGATTCAAGCTGAAACATCAATGATCTGGAGACAGACACTCAAGGGTTTATGGACAGATAGTATGAGCATGACTTGTTGGACCAGATGGACGGGCCTGTGACTCTTGGACCCATGGCTGGATCACTAATGGACCCAACAACACTTCCAGTCCGACACCAGCGAGGTGAAGGAGGGGCAAGCTGAGCTTTTTCAGATTGAAGATGGACTTCAAACCTACTGCCAGTTTTTAGAAGATGCTTTCTTCAAATAGTGCAGCAGATAATGGAATCTTTACAGTGGAATTGTTCAAATGGTGATGCAAGCACCAAATGTGCCAAAAATACTCTGCCATTGGTTTTTAGAAAAAAACTGAATGGCCACTTTGATTTTCAGCAGGTGACCAGGTAGGGGTCAATAGAAGAATTACACAGGGGTCAAAATTTAAAAATGCTCCAGTCATATTGGAAACTATACCATGTTATTTGTCTGAACTTAAAATGATTCCAAAAATGTATAGTTTGGACTGTGACTGAATATTATGTCATTTTGGGGTAAAAACAGCATGAATGGTGACAAAGGTCAGTGTGCGGGTCAAAAGTAAAAGTTGCTCCAGTTTGGGTAAAAAGTGCTGCAAATAATTAACAGGATTTCAAAAAGGAATAGTTTGCACCATGTGTTGTGTTATGGGGTAACATGTCTCAGAATGCAGTGGATGTTGACCTTGTTTGACCTTTACTGTGCAAACCAAACATTCAACACAGACAAAACTACATTTATTAATCCTATTAGCACAACAAATAACTTGCACCACTTTTTACAAAAACTAGCAACTTTAACTTTTTGACCCCTTTACAAAAATTTTGACCTGTGTAATTCCTCAGTTCACCCCGACCTGGCTGCCCGTTGAACGTTCAAGCGCCCATTTTTTCTTCTTTTTTTTTTTTTAAAGAGTAATGTGTAGGGAGTATTTGTGCTGAATTTGGTGCTTGTATCACCAATTGAAGGATTGTTTCAGTTATCTACTGCAGTAAAGCAGTGGTCCAGAAAAAGTTTCCGTCATTTGAGAGGGTTGTGATGATTCTGCAGGACATAACATCCACATCTTCCAAAGACGACAGAAGAACCACATGCTGCCTGACCGGACAACTTGTGGGTCCTTCTAGGCCCTTTTTTCCACTACACAAAAAGTAGCAGTACATACAGTAACTAGGTTTAATATGATTCCTTCTTTATGTTCTCTAATGCTATATACCAACACAGTGCAGAGTAGCTACCTAAACTCTGTGAGATAGAGTATCTCGTCAATAGTTTTACATCCTCATTGAAGACAACTTTGGATGCTGTAGCTCCTCTGAAAAAGAGAGCTTTAAATCAGAAGTGCCTGACTCTGTGGTATAACTCACAAACTCGCAGCTTAAAGCAGATAACCCGTAAGTTGGAGAGGAAATGTCGTCTCACTAATTTAGAAGATCTTCACTTAGCCTGGAAAAAGAGTCTGTTGCTCTATAAAAAAGCCCTCCGTAAAGCTAGGACATCTTACTACTCATCACTAATTGAAGAAAATAAGAACAACCCCAGGTTTCTTTTCAGCACTGTAGCCAGGCTGACAAAGAGTCAGAGCTCTATTGAGCCAAGTATTCCTTTAACCTTAACTAGTAATGACTTCATGACTTTCTTTGCTAATAAAATTTTAACTATTAGAGAAAAAATTACTCATAACCATCCCAAAGACGTATCGTTATCTTTGGCTGCTTTCAGTGATGCCGGTATTTGGTTAGACTCTTTCTCTCAGATTGTTCTGTCTGAGTCATTTTCATTAGTTATTTCATCCAAACCATCAACATGTCTATTAGACCCCTTTCCTACCAGGCTGCTCAAGGAAGCCCTACCATTATTTAATGCTTCGATCTTAAATATGATCAATCTATCTTTATTAGTTAGCTATGTACCACAGGCTTTTAAGGTGGCAGTAATTAAACCATTACTTAAAAAGCCATCACTTGACCCAGCTATCTTAGCTAATTATAGGCCAATCTCCAACCTTCCTTTTCTCTCAAAAATTCTTGAAAGGGTAGTTGTAAAACAGCTAACTGATCATCTGCAGAGGAATGGTCTATTTGAAGAGTTTCAGTCAGGTTTTAGAATTTATCATAGTACAGAAACAGCATTAGTGAAGGTTACAAATGATCTTCTTATGGCCTCAGACAGTGGACTCATCTCTGTGCTTGTTCTGTTAGACCTCAGTGCTGCTTTTGATACTGTTGAGCATAAAATTTTATTACAGAGATTAGAGCATGCCATAGGTATTAAAGGCACTGCACTGCGGTGGTTTGAATCATATTTATCTAATAGATTACAATTTGTTCATGTAAATGGGGAATCTTCTTCACAGACTAAGGTTAATTATGGAGTTCCACAAGGTTCTGTGCTAGGACCAATTTTATTCACTTTATACATGCTTCCCTTAGGCAGTATTATTAGACGGCATTGCTTAAATTTTCATTGTTACGCAGATGATACCCAGCTTTATCTATCCATGAAGCCAGAGGACACACACCAATTAGCTAAACTGCAGGATTGTCTTACAGACATAAAGACCTTGGATAACCTCTAATTTCCTGCTTTTAAACTCAGATAAAACTGAAGTTATTGTACTTGGCCCCACAAATCTTAGAAACATGGTGTCTAACCAGATCCTTACTCTGGATGGCATTACCCTGACCTCTAGTAATACTGTGAGAAATCTTGGAGTCATTTTTGATCAGGATATGTCATTCAAAGCACATATTAAAACAAATATGTAGGACTGCTTTTTTGCATTTACGCAATATCTCTAAAATTAGAAAGGTCTTATCTCAGAGTGATGCTGAAAAACTAATTCATGCATTTATTTCCTCGAGGCTGGACTATTGTAATTCATTATTATCAGGTTGTCCTAAAAGTTCCCTGAAAAGCCTTCAGTTAATTCAAAATGCTGCAGCTAGAGTACTAACGGGGACTAGAAGGAGAGAGCATATCTCACCCATACTGGCCTCTCTTCATTGGCTTCCTGTTAATTCTAGAATAGAATTTAAAATTCTTCTTCTTACTTATAAGGTTTTGAATAATCAGGTCCCATCTTATCTTAGGGACCTCATAGTACCATATCACCCCAATAGAGCGCTTCGCTCTCAGACTGCAGGCTTACTTGTAGTTCCTAGGGTTTGTAAGAGTAGAATGGGAGGCAGAGCCTTCAGCTTTCAGGCTCCTCTCCTGTGGAACCAGCTCTCAATTCAGATCAGGGAGACAGACACCCTCTCTACTTTTAAGATTAGGCTTAAAACTTTCCTTTTTGCTAAAGCTTATAGTTAGGGCAGGATCAGGTGACCCTGAACCATCCCTTAGTTATGCTGCTATAGACTTAGACTGCTGGGGGGTTCCCATGATGCACTGAGTGTTTCTTTCTCTTTTTGCTCTATATGCACCACTCTGCATTTAATCATTAGTGATTGATCTCTGCTGCCCTCTACAGCATGTCTTTTTCCTGGTTCTCTCCCTCAGCACCAACCAGTCCCAGCAGAAGACTGCCCCTCCCTGAGCCTGGTTCTGTTGGAGGTTTCTTCCTGTTAAAAGGGAGTTTTTCCTTCCCACTGTAGCCAAGTGCTTGCTCAAAGGGGGTCGTGTTGACCGTTGGGGTTTTTACGTAATTATTGTATGGCCTTGCCTTACAATATAAAGCGCCTTGGGGCAACTGTTTGTTGTGATTTGTCGCTATATAAATAAAACTGATTGATTGATTGATTGGTCCATCTGATACGTCGGCCACTATTGGCTATCACGCCACGCTCTGTGATTGGCTGTGGTGTAACCGCCGAAAATGTAAGTTGGTTCCACTCCAGAGACTGTGGTACCGGTGCTACGTTGTAAACAAAGGCTGCAACCAATCAGAGAGCGGCGTGTCTCAACCAATCAGCAAAATGTCAGAATCCTGACCAAAGGTCACGTGACCAAATAACCCGATACCGACTCCATTGCATTGGCTGGAGGAGTAGAACCAACTTGAAGCAGTTCCAAGGAAGCCGAGCCGATACTAAAATGTGACGTCAGCAGGCTGCCGGCCACTGATTGGTCAGACAATGCGGTCAGACAGAGCGTGCCCACACTCTCACGAGCGCCACTAGCTTAGTTTACGACAAGCTAAAAGTGGGCGTTCTCGTTTTGGCCGAACAACTCCACAGTTTCTGGGGATTCTGTGTTCGTACGCGCCCGCAGCCAACATGCTTGATGAATTCCTGCACAAAAAGTAGTTCCCAGATAATTGTGATATAGTCCTGTGAGATAATGAGTATATCTCATTTAAATCAATTCTAAAACTTATTAGTAATAAAATTATAAAGATAACTGAAGTTTTAAAAGTGGCCGTAATAAATATTTAAGAAACTTAAAGTTTATGAGCAGCTTCACCTGTTATTGCACAAGCACATTGTAAACATTGACACGATGGAGTTTGACGTGGAAGAGTTCAGAAAGATACGATTAGAATGTTTTGATGACCATTTACAATTGGTGATTAAAGACTTGGGTGTTAACTTGGTGTTAAAGTCAGAACAAGAAGCTGCACTGAAAGAGTTCAATCTGGGACAAAGAGACTCATTCTGTGTGTTGTCGCTCCAACGACAGCAGCAAGCGGAGCAGGATGGAGACGAGACGAGAATCAAACCCGCCGTTTTTAAAATACGAAGTGGCTATATGCCCAACCATTGGTTCAATAAAGTAAATACATGAGCAGACAGGCTGGGCCAATAAAATGTTACCACTTTTTAAATTCGTACAATTTCCACAATAACAGTTTTCATTTTCAACATTCGTCAGGAAATTCAGAGAGTCCCTCTTGAGATGTGTGACAGTGTCATCACAAACTTCAACGTGCGTGTTGCAGCTGTAATCCAAAGAAGAGGAACGTGTCAATTACTGAACTGTGCGGAAAACAAGAGAAAAACATTTTATTGGCTCACCCTGTATACGCCCAACCACAACCGACCAATGAGCACGCTTGTACTGTTTGGGTCATCACACCCAGGAACTGTCAAACTAACACCATCTTACAGGCAGCAAGCAGCATTTTGTTCATAAAAACTGTTTTGTCGTTATAATATCTTGTATAATAATACAAGAACATGCTTTTGGAGGGCAGTATGCATTTTCCGAGTTCGGCCTCTAACTCAGGTGAATATCTGTCATTTTGGGTGACTGGGCATGGACGGAGGGACTCGGAAAATGCATACCGCACAACTGCATGTTATTTGCATTATTATCACTTACTGAGATACACAACACGTGGAATCACATTAACAATATTTAATGTCATTTCAAAACATGACACCCAGCAAACGCATACATAAAAAGTTGTGTGGGCTGGTACCGCACTGCTCTCCAAATTCTCCAGTGCGTCCTCATCAAGCTGGCTGCTTTGGCTGCTGTTCAGAGTAGGACATCTGTTTCACCGTGACATAGCGTTTATATGAACAGACTAACTCAGTTTCTTAATTTTATTTTATTTTTCTTGGTTGTATTTGTTTTGTCACTTGCCCATTTGTCTGCTACACTATTCAGATTCTGACCATTTTCGACCTCATTTGCCTGCAGTGTTTTTGGGTTAAAGTAAATCTTAATGAATGTTACTGCAGGTTTACCTACATTTGTAGTGTTTTGCTGTGAATCCACATTTTCAATGCATGGTTTTGGATTGGTCAGATCAAGATGAAGTGTAACTTACTGTGGGCTTCCTTGTCTATGTAAAGAATAAATATTGTTAAACTTTATTCTATTTCTGGTCCATTCTATGTACTACCTGTGGTAACATAAACATATGCTGTGAAACTGCTGGACACTTCGTTAAATCATTAAATTCACTATCCGGTATAACATACGGATCCACTGAACCAACCATTACACATCGATCACAATAAACAGCTTTATGAAAATTCAGTAAGTTATATCTTATATATTATATTCCAATTCTAAATTGGAATTATGCTAGTATACTAAGGTATATCTAAAAAGGAAGTGTAAAATAGAAGAGTAGAAAAGAGGAGAGTAGAGCCACTTAGGTGCCTGGTCTTGAGAACCAGGGATGGTAGGTTGAAAAGCTTTTTTATCCCATGGGAACTACCCACTACCTACGACCCACCTAAGCAGCTCAATAAAAAAGTAGATGGATGGATGGATGGATGGATGAAATTTATAGTCATTGTCATTGCAAGTGCAACAACGAGATTACGTCCACACTCATATTTCCACAGACAAGATACAGCAATTAATCCACAATTATTACTTGTTTACCGTAATAATGGCACACATCAGAATTAAGACAACACATATACATTTAACATTGTTTATGTGCACTAAACTTATGTGCATTTTATCCTTGAGAGGCTGATAAGCCTGCCGTGTTTGTGGTTGAGCAGTGAAAAACACTTTTCCAGCTTCACATGAACAAACCAAATCCCAATTATGAAAATTCTACGGCCTCTGAAATCCTCACCTTCTCCTGCAAGGCATGCATTTGCTCCGAGATGTTATCCAATTTGTGTCTGAGTTCAAGGGTTAACGCAGTCTGAGAATGCATCGCCTTGCCCAACTCATTAATCATGACAGACAAGCGAGGGGTCGTGGTTTTGGCGGCAGCTGTCTTGCCAATCTTCCGGCATGTCAGGGCAGCACATAAGCCAATAAGTACCAGCCCTCCTACTATGAATCCAAATATGAATTAGTCCTCAACGTCCTCCACAGAGAAAGGCGCAAAGCATGCGACCCGCCAGGTCTCCCAGGCGTTGAGAAAATAGCCCGCAGGGTAAGTTCCATCTGGGCACGCAGGGTCCCCCGGCCCTGATCTTCTTGTAGAAAAAAAATGGTGTCAATAGCGTTCAGAGACCAGCTGATCAATTCCATGATTAATCCAATATAGAATTTCACAGCCTGGTGAAGTAGGGACTTTGAAGGTTGGAGCAGAGATAGAGGAGAGAGGAGGAGATGTGTCCGCCCTTGGGTTAAGGGTTTAAAGCCTTGTAATAAGCTTTCATTCTCTATCTTCTTTCACACACCAGCCGCGTAGTAATCCACGATGGAGATGGGAGCAAATCAGTCACGTGATAGCCTTTGCCTTTTAAATACTCACAGCTGTGCTACAGCGACTGTCCTTTTCTTTAATTTCACGGCGAGTTTTTTTACTCGTACGAAACCACACCATGGTCCGTGGATGAGTTGCGGACATTTCTGTGTTTGGTGGCGGAGGAGAGAATACAGAGAGGTGGATGGAGCAATCCGAAATGAGAAAATCTCCCAGTTTGTGGCCGCTCACGGGTACCGGACATTACAGCAACGCAGAGAACATCTGAAAAAGCTTAAAAGTAATTACAAGACCACAATGGCCAGAGTAGGTCAGACCGTAAGGGTTGGAAACGGTTCGACAGCAGAAATGCTGTTTACAGAGACCAAAACAGCGAGCAACGGGAGGCAGGATGACTGCAACTTGGCCACGGCTTTGTTGGAAGTATAGCAAAGCGGACAAGTTAATCTTGATCATCAAAACAATTGGAAATCATGAGTAAACATGATATATTGGACTTCTGACACCACCCTGGGAATTTCACCTGGAGAATTCGACAGTTTGAATAACTTCAACTCAAGACACGTGGCTCCTTACAAATGAGACTGTTGTGTGGGCCGCTGAAGAGGAGGTACTGCTGGCCCACCACCACCAGATGGCGCCCTGCTTGGAGTGCGGGCTTCAAGCACGAGAGGGCGCCAGAGCCACTGGGAGTGACAGCTGTCACTCATCCTCAGGACCAGCTGTCACTCATTTATCATCATCACCATCACCATAAAGGCCGGACTGCAACTCCACCTCCTCGCCGAGAAATCAGCTACCATTCAGGTACTTTTCTCTGCTGACTCAAAACGTTGAGTAATAATCTGAACTTCTTTTGCAGCCGTTATCCTGTGGTGTTTGCCTTATCTGTGGGATTGGCGTTTGGTGTGATCAGCGACAGCTTCGCTTCACACTCCATTCAGATAAGTGGTTAGACAGGAGCTGCACGAGTGTGTGTGATTGGAGGTTCTCACTCCTTTACTGAACACTGACTGTGGGATTACTGAGTGTGCGAACTCACACTCATCAGGACTGTCTCTGTTTTCTGCCAGCAGTACCGGGTCTGACTGCTGAAGACAGCGGCCACCTGGGGCGCAGGGCTTGGCGGCTCCGGTGTTCTTCAGCTCCGTTGGTGGTGGAAGCTGTGTGGGGATCCAGCTCTTCTCTCGCCAGGCGTCTTCTATCGTCGAGCCTGCCCACACGTCACCTGGTGTATGATTGACAGTCCACCATATTGTTATTGTCTGTACGTCGTTGTGCGTATTCACAACATTAAATTGTTACTGTTGGCTTATCCATTGTCCGTTCATTACCGCCCCCTGTTGTGGGTCCGTGTCACGACACTTTCACAACAGGATTTCTCGGCCAGCGTCATGGATCCCGAGGGGCGTCAACCATCGCTTGAACAGCCAATGGGAGAGCGAGGTGCACAGGCGCCAGCAGGAGGCGTGTTGGGTGAGCTGCAGCACATCTTAACCGCCTTTACCGCTCGGTTGGACTTAGTTACCGAGCAGAGCAGTGTTCTCAATCGTAGGATCGAGGCCCTCACCGCCCAGGTGGAAGCGTGTGCTCAGGGCGCTGCTGCAGCACCTCCTCCTGCTGACCGTGTGCCAGAAACAGACATTCCGCTGGTCGTTCAACGAACCCCCCCACCGTCCCCTGAAGCATACATAAGCCCTCCGGAGCCGTACGGAGGCTGTGTGGAGATGTGCGTGGACTTCTTGATGCAGTGCTCACTCGTCTTTTCACAGCGTCCCGTCATGTACGCATCAGACGCTAGCCGGGTGGCTTACGTTATAAATTTGCTTCGAGGAGAGGCACGCGTCTGGGCTACGGCGCTTTGGGAGCAGAATTCACGGCTCCTAACGGTTTATACTGAGTTTGTGAGGGAGTTCCGACAGGTGTTCGACCACCCTCATAGAGGCGAGACCGCTTCAAGTGTGCTGCTGTCGATACGGCAGGGGCGTCGGAGCGCAGCGAAGTATGCAGTTGACTTCTGCATCGCGGCAGCGCGAGCCGGCTGGAATGCTGTTGCACTCCGCGCCGCCTTTGTAAACGGACTGTCTCTGGTCCTTAAGGAGCACCTGGTGGCGAAGGACGAGCCGCGGGATTTAGATGGGCTTATCGACCTGGTTATACGGTTAGACAACCGATTAACGGAACACCGACAGCAGCGAGACGAGGGGCGTGGTCAGATACAAGCCGTCCCTCTTCCTCCCGGGTCTGAAAGGGAGCTGACTTCCCCACGCTCCACTGCCAGGGCTCTCCACGTGACAACAGCTCCCCCTGCTGATGTTGCTATGGAAACGAGCAGGGCCAAAAAAACGATCAGAGACAAAGGAGGCTGATCCGTGGAGAGTGTTTTCTCTGCAGCTCTACCGAACACACACAGAGAGAATGCCCCAAACAGTCAAAACAGCAGCACTCGTCCTTAGAGACTGGGCTAAGGGTGGGTTACAACACCCACGTGGGGAAACCCCGACGATCTGCACGAATCCCAGTCACGATCCTGAGTGGGGATCTAACCCTTCACGCCCCAGCACTGGTGGACACAGTGTCGGAGGGGAATCTGCTGGATAGCAGATGGGCAAAGGAGGTTGGGCTCCCTCTAGTGGCCTTACCGTCACCATTGTCGGTGCGGGCACTAGATGGCACCCTTCTTCCACTAATCACACACCAGACACAGCCAGTAACATTGGTGGTGTCTTGGAATCACAGGGAGGAGATTGTGTTTTATGTACCACCTTCTACCTCCCGAGTGATTTTGGGTTTTCCATGGGTGTTAAAACACAATCCCCGGATTGATTGGCCGTCTGGGGTTGTGGTTCAGTGGAGCGAAACCTGCCACCGGGAGTGTTTAGGATCCTCGGTTCCACCCGGTGTGACAGCTAAGGAGGAGGTTTTAGTCCCCCCCAATCTGGCGGCGGTGCCGGCTGAGTACCACGACCTTGCTGACGTCTTCAGCAAGGATCTGGCACTCACGCTGCCCCCGCACCGTCCGTACGATTGTGCCATTGATTTGATACCGGGCGCTGAGTACCCGTCCAGCAGGCTGTACAACCTCTCACGTCCGGAACGCGAATCAATGGAGACCTACATCCGGGACTCGTTAGCTGCCGGGTTGATCCGGAACTCCACCTCCCCGATGGGTGCTGGTTTCTTTTTTGTGGGCAAGAAGGACGGCGGACTCCGTCCATGCATTGATTACAGAGGGCTGAACGAGATCACGGTTCGCAACCGATACCCGTTACCTCTGTTGGATTCAGTGTTCACGCCTCTGCATGGAGCCCAAATTTTCACGAAATTGGATCTTAGGAATGTTTATCACCTGGTTCGGATCCGGGAGGGAGACGAGTGGAAGACGGCATTTAACACCCCGTTAGGTCACTTTGAGTACCTGGTCATGCCGTTCGGCCTCACCAATGCGCCCGCGACGTTCCAAGCATTGGTTAATGACGTCTTGCGGGACGTCCTGCATCGGTTTGTCTTCGTATATCTAGACGATATACTCATCTTTTCTCCGGATCCTGAGACCCATGTCAAGCATGTACGTCAGGTCCTACAGCGGTTGTTGGAGAACCGGCTGTTTGTGAAGGGCGAGAAGTGTGAGTTCCACCGCACTTCTTTGTCCTTCTTGGGGTTCATAATCTCCTCCAACTCTGTCGCCCCTGATCCGGCCAAGGTTGCGGCGGTGAGAGATTGGCCCCAACCAACGAACCGTAGGAAACTACAACAGTTCCTCGGTTTTGCAAATTTCTACCGGAGGTTCATCAAGGGCTACAGTCAGGTAGTTAGCCCCCTGACAGCCCTGACCTCCACAAAAGTCCCCTTCACCTGGTCGGATCGGTGCAAAGCCGCGTTTAGGGAGTTGAAACGCCGGTTCTCGACTGCACCGGTTCTGGTGCAGCCCGATCCCAAGCGCCAGTTTGTTGTTGAAGTGGATGCCTCTAACTCAGGGATAGGAGCCGTGCTATCCCAGAGCGGGGAGTCCGATAAGGTTCTCCATCCATGTGCCTACTTTTCCCGCAGGTTAACCCCAGCTGAACGGAACTATGATGTCGGCAATCGGGAACTTCTTGCGGTGAAGGAGGCTCTTGAGGAGTGGAGACACCTGTTGGAGGGAGCATCGGTACCATTTACGGTTTTCACGGACCATCGGAACCTGGAGTACATCCGGACCGCGAAGCGTCTGAACCCCAGGCAAGCCTGCTGGTCGCTGTTCTTCGGGCGTTTTGACTTCCGGATCACCTACCGCCCCGGGACTAAGAACCAACGATCCGACGCCCTGTCCCGGGTGCATGAAGAGGAGGTCAAGACCGAGCTGTCAGACCCCCCTGAAACCATCATCCCCGAGTCCACTGTCGTGGCCACCCTTACCTGGGACGTGGAGAAGACCGTCCGGGAGGCCCTGACATGGAGCCCGGACCCGGGGACAGGTCCGAAGGACAGACTGTACGTCCCACCAGAGGCCAGGGCTGCGGTCCTTGACTTCTGTCACGGTTCCAAGCTCTCCTGTCACCCAGGGGTGCGAAGGACCGTGGCAGTGGTCCGGCAGCGCTTCTGGTGGGCGTCTATGGAAGCCGACGTCCGGGAGTATGTCCAGGCCTGCACCACCTGTGCCAGGGGCAAAGCTGACCATCACAAGGCCCAAGGCCTCCTCCAGCCTCTGCCTGTGCCTCGTCGCCACTGGTCTCATATCGGCCTGGACTTTGTCACGGGCCTCCCGCCGTCCCAGGGCAACACCACCATCTTAACGATAGTGGACCGGTTCTCCAAGGCGGCCCACTTCGTGGCCCTCCTGAAGCTCCCGACGGCCCAGGAGACTGCAGACCTCCTGGTCCACCACGTCGCGCGTCTGCATGGGATTCCAGCAGACACTGTCTCAGATCGTGGTCCTCAGTTCTGCTCCCAGGTCTGGAGGAGTTTCTGCAGGGAACTGGGGGCCACCGTCAGTCTCTCATCTGGGTACCACCCCCAGACGAACGGGCAGGCAGAGCGGACGAACCAGGAACTGGAGCAGGCCCTCCGTTGCGTGACCTCCGCGCACCTGACGGCCTGGAGTGACCATCTGGCCTGGATCGAGTACGCTCATAATAGCCAAGTTTCATCTGCCACCGGCCTCTCCCCGTTTGAGGTGTGTTTGGGGTACCAGCCCCCATTGTTTCCGCTAGTGGAGGGAGAGGTCGGGGTGCCCTCGGTCCAGGCCCATCTGAGGAAGTGCCGTCGGGTGTGGCGTACCGCCCGCTCTGCCCTGCTCAGAGCCCGGACGAGGGCTAAGGCCCATGCAGACCGCCGGCGTTCCCCGGCCCCTGCATACCAGCCCGGGCAGGCGGTTTGGTTATCCACAAAGGACATACCTCTGCAAACGGAATCCCAAAAGCTGAAGTACAGATTTATAGGACCATTCATCATCGTGAAGGTCCTCAGTCCATACATCCGGTATTCCATGTCTCCAGACTCAAACCCTGCCACACCTCTCCCCTCTGTGCCCCCGGACTGGCGCCGCCGCCTGCCCGGATCATCGACGGGGAGCCGGCTTGGACTGTGCGCCGACTCCTGGACGTTCGTCGAAAGGGCCGGGGGTTCCAGTATTTGGTGCACTGGGAAGGATATGGACCCGAAGAACGCTCCTGGGTGAAGAGGAGCTTCATCCTGGACCCGGCCCTCCTGGCCGAATTCTACGCCCGGCACCCGGACAAGCCTGGTCGGTTGAGGGGGGGGGTCCTGTTGTGTGGGCCGCTGAAGAGGAGGTACTGCTGGCCCACCACCACCAGATGGCACCCTGCTTGGAGTGCGGGCTTCAAGCACGAGAGGGCGCCAGAGCCACTGGGAGTGACAGCTGTCACTCATCCTCAGGACCAGCTGTCACTCATTCATCATCATCACCATCACCATAAAGGCCGGACTGCAACTCCACCTCCTCGCCGAGAAATCAGCTACCATTCAGGTACTTTTCTCTGCTGACTCAAAACATTGAGTAATAATCTGAACTTCTTTTGCAGCCGTTATCCTGTGGTGTTTGCCTTATCTGTGGGATTGGCGTTTGGTGTGATCAGCGACGGCTTCGCTTCACACTCCAATCAGATAAGTGGTTAGACAGGAGCTGCACGAGTGTGTGATTGGAGGTGGAGGTTCTCCCTCCTTTACTGAACACTGACTGTGGGATTACTGAGTGTGCGAACTCACACTCATCAGGACTGTCTCTGTTTTCTGCCAGCAGTACCGGGTCTGACTGCTGAAGACAGCGGCCACCTGGGGCGCAGGGCTTGGCGGCTCTGGTGTTCTTCAGCTCCGTTGGTGGTGGAAGCTGTGTGGGGATCCAGCTCTTCTCTCGCCAGGCGTCTTCTATCGTCGAGCCTGCCCACACGTCACCTGGTGTTTTATTGACAGTCCACCATATTGTTATTGTCTGTACGTCGTTGTGCGTATTCACAACATTAAATTGTTACTGTTGGCTTATCCATTGTCCGTTCATTACCGCCCCCTGTTGTGGGTCCGTGTCACGACACTTTCACAACAGAGACAAAGAAGTGGTTCCCAAAATACAAAAAGGAATTTATTAACAATAAGATTTCTAATTAAAATGACAATTTTATGAATACTAATTTAAAACACTACTGATCATGACCACATGAGGGCGCCCTTGTATCATGCAGCCCGGCAGCACACGCAGCTGACAGCTTGAAGCTGTCAAAAGTTTTCCACAGTGAACGTAAAATTGCCGCAGCAAACAGGGCACATCCACCGGTCTCACAGCACAAAATCTTCCAGCGGAGCACCAGAGCAAAACAGCAGGGCCTCCTTCCACAGCTCGGTCCAAAATCCTACATTTTAAACGGAGAAATATAAATAACAAATATCTGAAAGAAGAGCTTAACTTCCCGCTGTACATACTGAACAGTCCATCACAGCAATCAGCTGTAACTCGACGCCGCCCAGAGCGTCAACAGCACCACACGCCACCGCCAATGACAGCCCACACAGAGGTCTTCACGGGAACGTGGAAGTGAACACGTCCAAACACTTGCAGTCAATCTCCAGAACGAGAGAGAGAAAAACGCACACTACCTTCTTTTATACAAACACTCCCCTGCCCCAATTAGCTGCACTCATTCCACCAGCTGAACATCATTAAGGTCATCCATCTTGCTACAATCCACCCCCACAAATTGAATTGTCACCCCGACGATGGAATAACCCCCATTCCATAACCTTATTCGTGCCACTTATGTTACATGGGGCCAGAGGGACCTACTCACACCGCAGACCGTGGAAGATGATGAACATTAGAATGATGACCTGCAGTTGCCCTAGATGTCCACCGAAGTGCAACTCCTTCAATGGGGGGAGGGAAGACGTACTAGGCTCCACTGGCAAAGATGGCACAACAACCACTGGATCCGCTGGTGGACTCAACTGCGGAGAAGCAGGTAAGCTCACAACCTCCGCCTCCTCCACCTGAGGGGCAACCTGGGTCACCTCTTCCGCAACCTCCACCTGATGGGCAGGCTGGGTCACCACTTCCCACACAACTGAGATAGACACAGGGTCCTTAGACCCTGACTCCAACCACCCGCCATTATGCCACCACCTGTCCTCTAATGGCTCTGCCGAGGGTGGAGAAAACTCCACTGAGGGCAGAGAATGGACCACAGCCTCATCAGGGGACCCAGCCCCCTACCACTGCCTTCAACAAAGAGCAATGAACCTGCTTGGCTCTGGTTAAATCATCCTTAGGAGCAATCGTATAAACCAGGGGTGCCCAAGTTCGGTCCTCGAGATCTACCTTCCTGACACTCTTAGTTGTCTCCCTGCTCCAACACACCTGAATCCAATGAAAGACTCATTAAAAGCCTGCTAACAAGTCTTTCATTGAATTCAGGTGTGTTGGAGCAGGGAGACAACTAAGAGTGTCAGGAAGGCAGATCTCGCGGACCGAACTTGGGCACCCCTGGGGTGCCCTCAGGACATGATACATCACAGAGGACCACTGATGCTGGATCTTATGATGGCCCTGTACCCCAAAATTTCACAACCAGGCCAACTGGCCCTCCTTCAAGGGAACATCATGGACATGCTGATCATGAGCCTTCTTACAGCACTCTGCAGCGGCCTTCAGCCAATCCTGAGCTCCATCAAAAGCCATCTGCAAGTGGGTCTGGTGCTCCTGGACCCATTCATGAATAAAACCACCCACAGGCTCCTGAATTCGACCCAACAGAAAATCAACTGGGAGTCTTGGTTCCTGACCAAACATCAACAGAAAAGGAGACTCACCAGTTGCCTGATGCAGCGTAGTGTTGTAAGCATACAGAACCTGAGGCAAACAGGAACCCCAATGATGCTTTTGAGACATGGGCAGCGTGCGCAACAGATCATGAAGCATTCTATTAAAACGCTCACACTGCCCACTCCCAGATGGATGGTATGGTGTAGTACAAGACTTCTCTATGCCATAAAAGCCACAACTGCTGGATCAATACACCTCCGTCCCTGATCAGAATATATCCGAGCTGGAACCCCAAACCTCGAAAACCACTCCGTAACCAGAGCTTGAGCTATTGTAGTAGAGAACCAACGGGCCCCAGTGAAGGTATCCAAGGCCACTGCCCTGAACCCTGCACTGATTACCCACAACAGACTGGATGGAAAAATCACTTCCCTTCATACCTCCAGGTAAACCCTCTCGTTCCCACCCAACTGCCTCACCCCTAACCTCCAACAAGGTAGTGGTAGGCTGCTGGCACACAAACTGGTTCAACTTGCGAAGAAGTGACCCATCAAACACACACTCAACAAACTGATCATGTAACAAAACCTCTGCATTTGGGACACCATTGGGCATGCGCTGCTTAACAGATGTCATCAGGCTCATTAATGCCAATGAAAACCCTAACAGAGTCTCTCCCTCACGCTGTCTGCAGGAGAAAAGGCCTCTTGAAGTGCTACATAAGATTCTGTATCCCCATACAGCTCCTGCAACACCCCGATGATCTTTGATGGGTCTGAACGCTCTTCACTGGAACGATGCTTGATTTCCCCACGTGCTTCCCCCTCCAGATGATCAAAATAAAAAAAATGCCTGGTCGGCTTCAGAGACATGACAGGCTCTCACACAAGCTTGCATCTCCTCCAACCATTCAGCCAACCCCATGCCTGTCTTGCCACTAAACATGGGACATTTTCTATCTCGGGGTAAAAAAATAAACTTCTCCATTACTCGAGCATTACCACCGGAGGACAGTTTAGACAAGGGCTCTATACTCGGGCCAGGCACTGCCTCAGCCTGTTCCTGCTTCAACCTCTCATTCTCCATCCTAAGCTGAGTGACTAACTCTCTCAGCTTCTGTGTTTCCTCTGCCGTCATACCACCTGAGACTTTCCCACGATAAGGGTGCGACCAAAATAGGGGAAATTACTTCCACTGAAGCCACCTGCTGCTTTGCTCTCGGAAAAAAATTAATAAATTTTGCTTCACCAAAAAAAAACCCAAACAGAACACACCTGTCTAGTCTCAATTTGCATCCCACGTCTTGACACCAAATGTAGCAAAGCACACTGGTTACTTTAAATCATCAAAACAGTTAGAAATCATGAATAAACATGATATGTTGGACTTCTGACACCACCCTGGGAGTTTCAGCCAGGGAATTCAACAATTTGAATAACTTCAACTCAAGACACACGGGTTTGTTGCAAATGAGACAAAGAAGTGGTTCCCAAAATACAAAAAGGAATTTATTAACAATAAGATTTCTAGTTAAAATGACAATTTTATAAATACTAATTTAAAACACCACTGTTCATATCCACATGAGGGTGCCCTTGCATCATGCAGCTGTCAGAGTTTTCCACACTGAATGTATGAAGCCGCCGCAGCAAACAGGGCACATCCACTGGCCTCACAGGACAAAGTCTTCCAGCAGAGCACAGAGCAAAGCAGCAGGGCCTCCTTCCACAGCTTGGTCCAAAATCCTACATTTTAAACAGGTAAATATAAACAACGAATATCTGAAGGAGGAGCTTAACTTCCCGCTGTACATACCGAACCGTCCGTAATCAGCTGTAACTCGACACCACCCAGAGCATCAACAGCACCACAAACTCTCAGCAGCACACAGAGGTCTCTAAACAACAAAACCATCTCCTTAAACACTCAACACACCTCAACGAGCCTGCAGCTATGGCCGGGGCCTACCTGTCTTCACAGGAACGTGGAGGTGAACATGTCCAGACACCTGCAGTCAATCTCCAGAAAGAGACAGAGAAGAGCACACACTACCTTCTTCTATAAGAAACACTCAGTCCACCAGCTGAACATCATTAAGGTCATCCATCCTGCTACAGAAGCAACAGATGGTGTTTTTCTGACTGTAGTCTGCTTGAAAGCACCGTTTAACGTTACTTATCCCATTGGTGGGAAGCACACTTTAACAAAGATTTTGAGTCTAAACTTGTGTTAAAGTAACATCGTTGTCTCATGTACGCGGACACAGTGAGCTAGCTGATTGCTAACTAGCGAGCTAGCTAACTCTGTGCTCCACTTTAAAGTATTAACTTCTGACAGAAAAACACCTAAAGTCACCATGACAACAAACATGTACATTTGACTCATTTAGTGCCATTACTGTGATGTTTTTTTTTTTTTTTGACATGTCGCCATTTTGTGTTTTTTTTTTTTAAGAATCCAGTTCCATAAGCGAGGAGGGTTCGACCAGCAGCTTCAACATCTATATCAATGTCCAGCACCACACAGCAACGTGTCATCACAGGTACGAATAACGTGTCTCACATCACGTAACTTTACCAAATATGATATATATACAGGGTGAACCCCCCCCTTCACCAAAAAACCCCAGAACCAATAAATATTGTAATAAATCCCACGGAGGTCCAACAAATTTTGCTGGACCTTCCCAAAAGTTTCAGTTATCTTGGTTGCTTTGTATAAAAGTCATGTTCTTTCAAAATTATGCACCAAATGGTCTGATTTGTTGGAGGATCATTTTGAAAGAACATCATTTTTATGCAAAGTGACCAAGATAACTGAAACTCTGGACAGACTGAAGGGTTTTTTTGTAGGATTTTATTACAATTCTTGTGGGTTTTTGTTTGGGGGGGGGGGGGGGGGGGGGTCTGTATGTATGTGTGTACATGTATGTTTTTTAACCTTGCTTTTAATGTGTGTATATATATATATATATATATATATATATATATATATATATATATATATATACTCAACAAAAATATAAACGCAACACTTTTGGTTTTGCTCCCATTTTGTATGAGATGAACTCAAAGATCTAAAACTTTTTCCACATACACAATGTCACCATTTCCCTCAAATATTGTTCACAAACCAGTCTAAATTTGTGATAATGAGCACTTCTTCCTTTGCTGAGATAATCCATCCCACCTCACAGGTGTGCCATATCAAGATGCTGATTAGACACCATGATTAGTGCACAGGTGTGCCTTAGACTGCCCACGATAAAAGGCCACTCTGAAAGGTGCAGTTTTATCACACAGCACAATGCCACAGATGTCACAAGATTTGAGGGAGCGTGTAATTGGCATGCTGACAGCAGGAATGTCAACCAGAGCTGTTGCTCGTGTATTGAATGTTCATTTCTCTACCATAAGCCGTCTCCAAAGGCGTTTCAGAGAATTTGGCAGTACATCCAACCAGCCTCACAACCGCAGACCACGTGTAACCACGCCAGCCCAGGACCTCCACATCCAGCATGTTCACCTCCAAGATCGTCTGAGACCAGCCACTCGGACAGCTGCTGAAACAATCGGTTTGCATAACCAAAGAATTTCTGCACAAACTGTCAGAAACCGTCTCAGGGAAGCTCATCTGCATGCTCGTCGTCCTCATCGGGGTCTCGACCTGACTCCAGTTCGTCGTCGTAACCGACTTGTGTGTTTGGGGCATTTAATAATCTGGTAAAAAAGGATCTGGGTTATTTCTGTTGACATCTAACACGTTTACTGACCTCAGAAACAAGTCTTTATTTACAGACCAAGTCACTGACGTCAAATCAAAATGGAGCAAAGTGACTGAAGGCGTGATAGGTGATGTAATTAATTAATCTAAATTAATGCTTTATTTTGACAGCCACAATTTTAATACTTAATAGCGACAGCCTGCAGTTATTACTTATTTATGAGCTACTTAGGAAGCTAACGATTAGCTTACTGTCATGCTTCGTTAGGGGCTCATATCTTCTCGTCTTCGTCTTCATATTGTTGTATGAATTCTCAAAGTCTGCTGTACTTTTCAAGCGTGTTTCGTCTCGCTGCCAGCAGCTTTCTCTTAAAAACTCACAGAGCAGTAAACACACGGAATCCGTCATTGTTTATGTTTGTGTCGCATATAAAACGACATCACTGCAGTTTGCTCTGCTGACCCCGCCCACATTGAGGAGATTCTGGTTGTAGTGGAAAAAGACGCACCTGGTATCAAACTGAGTCGAGCCGAGTCGTACTACTTCTGTGTAGTGGGAAAGGGCCTATATTGTCTGGGGCAGAAGTATGGAGATCAGTCGTGTTACTTTGTCACTGTATATAGGCCTCCTGGCCCATATTCTGAATTCCTAGACAAATTTGGTGCATTCATCTCTAACTTGTCAACTAGTGCTGATAACATTTTGATCATTGGTGATTTGAACATTCATATGGATAAGCCCTCTGATCCCCTCTGTAAATCATTTATGGAAATTGTGGATGCATTGGGATTTCAGCAATGCATTCAGGGCTCAACGCACATTAGTGGAAATACCCTGGATTTTGTTCTTGTACGTGGTATTGTTGTCACGAATATTGGCATCTTGCCCCTTGCATCGGTGGTCTCTGACCACTCACTTATTAGGTTTACTGCCGCGTTTAGTGGAGCCCGTTCTTGGGCTGACTGTGCTGGAAATGGTTCATCTTTCATTAACCTCTGTCCTCTGGTTCTGTTCTTAGGTGTTTTAAATCTGCAGTGATTAAACCATTGCTCAAGAAATCTAGTCTTGACCCTCATGTATTGAATAACTATAGGCCGATATCAAATCTGTCATTCTGCTCTAAAATTCTGGAAACAGTGGTGTCACGGCAGCTCATAGACTATCTTACTGAGAATAATCTCTTTGAGCCACTGCAGTCTGCTTTTACAAAACATCATTCCACATAGATGGCTCTCACTAAGTGGTGAATGATCTTCTGCATGCAACGGATTCGAACACCAGTATGGTTTTGGTGCTTTTGCTCTTAGTGCTGTGTTTGATTCTGTGGATCATTGTGTTTTACTTGATAGGCTGGAAAATTATTTTGGGATTACTGGGAGTGCCCTTGCTTGGTTGACATCTTACCTGTCCAGTCGCTCTCATTGTGTTGTGTATTGTAACACTACCTCTGGGCTTGGTGACATGAACATTGGGGTTCCACAGGGGTCTGTGTTAGGCCCCTTGCTTTTATCCCTTTATATAGCTCCCCTTGGGCATATTCTGTGGCATTATGGGATTGCCTTTCATAGCTATGCTGATGATACTCAATTGTACATGCCAATAACTGCTGGTAATCTTATCCATATAACATCCTTAGAAGACTGCCTTGTATCAGTGAGGAGTTGGTTGTCTAGTAACTTCCTCATATGTCATATATCACGCTGACAAAGTGAGGAACCTTGAGGTAATTTTTGATCGTACGTTGTCCTTTGACCCCACATTAGAAATATTACAAGGACTGCTTTTTTCCACCTGGGAAATATAGTGAAGATTCGTTCCATCCTGTCTATTTATCCCTTCTAGATTGGACTACTGCAGTGTTTTATTTTCTGGTCTGCCACAGTCCAGCATTAGGGGTCTCCAGTTGGTTCAAAATGCTGCTGCCAGACTTTTGACAGGAAGTAGAAAATTCGACCACATGACATCCATTCTGGTGTCTCTTCATTGGCTTCTGGCTTCTACCAGATTGGATTTTAAAGTCCTGTTGCTGGTCTATAAAATTGTTGATGGACTGGCTCCCTCCTACCTGGCAGACTTGGTCAAGCCCTACGTACCGGCATGGCCCTTGTGTTCACAAGGCACAGGACTTCTGTGTGTTCCAAGGGGGAAAAAAAGTCTGTGGGTATAGAGTTTTCTCTTACCGTGGCCCTGCTCTCTGGAACGATCTACCTGCACCAACACGGTGGAGACTTTTAAATCAAGATTGAAGACCCACTTTTTTAGACTGTCTTATTGTTAATTTATTATGTTTTTATGTCTGCTTTGTATTTTCTTTTTATTCTACTGTTTTACCTTTTTACTGTGCCCTTTTTGATTTTAATTAATTTTATGCTGCTATAAATCGTGTGTTGTGCGAAGCGCCTTGAGGCGACTTTGTCATGAGATACCACTATATAAATTAATAAAATTGAAAATTGAATTGAATCTTATGTTGTTGGACTGGGGCTGCAGAGATCCCACAGTGAAGAAAAGTCCTTTTCTGTGCGCAGTGTCTTCACGCAGTCGGAAGCAATGATCACTGTGTCACTGCAGTGTCACTGCAGTTAATAAGTCCATATCTACAATCGGACTGGGTTTTTCTTTAATTTTCTTTAGTTGAAAATCCACGGTCGCTGCATATCCCGCCGGGCTCCAGCGGCTCTACAAAGCTACAAACAGGCTCCGACTCCGCGTTTCGTTGGCCAGCGACAATATCTTCTGAAGTTGTCAGTTTATCAACGGAGGTGGTGTTTGTTGGTGGGTTTTTAAAGCACTTGTGTATATCTATAATAATGCAGAAAGAAAAAGTCAGCGGAGCCAGTGTTGCACAGTTGCAATCAAAGGTTGATTTTCAAAAATGTGCGGCAGAGTTGCGCCTACATTACATCCAGTTTGCAGTGCGGCTGCAACATTTATTGCTGGCCAATGAACCATTTTTAAAAATAAATGTTTTGGATGTCTTGGTGATAAAATGTAAAATTAGAATTTCTTAACACAAAATTAGCTACAATGATAAAAATATATAAAAAGGTTGTGTTGTTGTGTTTTTAGAGATCCGTGCCCCTAGTGGCAGGGGGAGGGGGCCGCCCTAAAGGCCCGCCCATAGCGACGGGTGCAGTGTTTTTGTCCCCGGTAGTTGAGAAATTATGTCATATGTGTCATATTTTACCCTTTTAGTGACCACCCTCAAACCAGTGCCAAATTCTATTTTCAACAAGCCGCTCCTCAGTGCACTTGAATGCTCACAGAGCCACTCCTCAGTGCACTTAAACCATAGGTGTCAAACTGATTCCAGAAAGGGCCAAGACGGTGCAGGTTTTCTTTGTAACCACCAACTCCAGCAGGTGATTTCACTGATGAACTCTTCTCCCATCTGCTCAAAGTGATGTTCATCAGTGAAATCACCTGCTGGAGTTGGTGGTTACAAAGAAAACCTGCACCCTCTTGGCCCTTTCTGGAATCAGTTTGACACCTATGACTTAAACGCTCACAGAGCCGCTCCTCAGTGCACCTGAACGTTCACAGAGCCGCTCCTCAGCGTAACTGAACGCTCAGAGCTGCTCCTCTGCGCACCTAAACGTTCACAGAGCCGCTCCTCAATGCACCTAAACGCTCACAGAGCCGCTCCACAGCGCAACTAAACGCTCACAGCCGCTCCTCAGTGCACCTAAACACTCACAGAACCGCTCCTCAGCGCACCTGAATGCTCACAGAGCTGCTCCTCAGCGCAACTGAATGCTCACAGAGCAGCTCCTCAGCGCAACTAAACGCTCACAGAGCAGCTCCTCAGCGCAACTAAACGCTCACAGAGCCGCTCCTCAGTGCACCTAAACGCTCACAGAGCCGCTCCTCAGTGCATGTAAATGCCGCTCTGTACATTACAGAACGACAGTCTGAAGATGATTTATAAACCTGGCTCAGATATGTACATTAGCAACACTTTAAGTAGAGCTACAGTACACACTAACATATCTGAGGCTGCACACAGGTGTAACGCCGGCTGCAGCCTGCAGAGGGCGCAGCAGACCACTGAAGAGATAAACCAGGCTGACTATTTGAATGTTACCGGCCAGCACCTGGCACAGAGAAGGAAACACACAGAGGAGGACAAATAAACCTTCAAATGTTAAAGACAGTACTCTTACGGGGTGGGTGGAGCATAAAGATGACACTCCCACAGCCGTTAGAGAGTGTTGGTCTATGAGGGATGAGACAAGTGCACAGGATGGGTGCTCTTTAAAGGTCAGAGATCATTCCAAGATCATTGTGATCTGAACTGCTTAAATGCACCGTATGTCATATTGGGGGTGACGCCTGTTCCAGACAGGCAGAGGGACGCTGTACTGACCGAATATGACAGGTGAGATAAAAGATTCTGTCAGTCAGCATTCAGCATGTAATGAATACGCACACGACACGATGATGTCACACACGCTACCCACATGGCCACGTCGAATCCTCAGCCTGGATCGATACAAACAGGCAAGCAGAGACCTGCTAGTGACAGGAGATCACTACTCAGACTTCAAGACCTCACGGCAGAAACGACAGTTCTTAAATGCAAATCATAATTTTCCAGGTATGTGCAGCCCGACTGGGTCGTCACAGACTGCGGGTCCCAGTCTGACAATGAGACATTTAGAAGATTTTCAAAAGACTGGAACTTTGAGCACATTATGTCGTCCCCACAGCACCATGAGTTGAATGGCAAAACAGAGCCATCTGTGGAAATAGTGAAAAACCCGTGGAAACGACCCGTGGTTAGACACACGTCAGCGGACGAACACACTCAGAGCCATGTAACATTCCAGGTGTCACTGAGAAATTAAGGCAAAAGTCTTGGTCAGACAGGTCCACCAAAGATCTGCCTGAGCTACAGACAGGTCAGCCAATCAGAATGCAGCCATTACCAGGTGAAACAGGTAGATGGAGAAAGGGGGTGTGTCTCCAACAAACGTCTAGGTCATACATGGTGGACATTGAGGGGACCTTTTATCAGTGTAACGGTGGATTTGAGACCAGCTGAAAGAGCGCCATCAGAGACACCACAAGAGGCACAAGACTGTGAGCAGGACAACTTATCTCAGACAGACAAAGAAAAGGACATGTTGGGAAGGTGTCGTAGCACGGACCCACAACAGGGGGCGCAAATGAGCAGACAATGAATAAGCCAAAAAGTAACAACTTAATGTTGTGATAATACACAACTAAATACACAGAAATTGCAAAGTCAATTGACACCAGGTGACGTGTGGGCAGGCTCGAAGATAGAAGACCCCCGACGAGAGAGAAGCCGCGTCCCACACGGCTTCCACCACCAACGGTCTGAAGAACACCGGAGCCGCCAAATCCCGAGTCCCCAGGTGGCCTCTGTCTTCGGCTGTCGACCCTGGTACTGCTGGCAGAAAGCAGAGACAAGATGAATGAGTGTGAGTCCGCACACTCAGTAATCCAAAGCCTGTACACAGTTAGGAGGGAGCACCTCCACCTCCAATCACACTTATCTGGTTTGGAGTGTGAGGCGAAGCCGTCGCTGTCACACCAAACGCCAATCCCACAGACAAGGAAAACACCAGGAAAACGGCTGCAACAGAAGTTCAGATTATTACTCAACGTGTTAGTCAGCAGAGAAATTACCTCTTCAGTAGTCGATTTCTCGGCGAGGAGGTGGAGCTGCAGTCCGGCCTTTATGGTGATGATGATGATGATGATGATGAATGAGTGACAGCTGGTGCAGAGGATGAATGACAGCTGTCACTTCTTCTGGGTCTGGCGCCCTCTCGTGCTTGGAGCCCGCACTCCAAGCAGGGCGCCCTCTGGTGGTGGTGGGCCAGCAGTACCTCCTCTTCAGCGGCCCACATAACAGGACATGGACAGTGACATGGGTAATCAGCAAGAGCAGCCCAAACAACCTGAGGCCTCCCCAGACACAAGGCAATATAGGACCAGCAGGGGAAGGCTGGAAAAAGGTTAAAAAAAAACTGAATTGACAAAATTAATCACATAGTGATTATACAAATACATGAACGGATTGAATGTGGGGGTTGGTGTTCATCTGGTTAATTAATGATTTGCAGTTGAGTTACATAGGTATGTTTTACCTGTTTAACAACAGATTTTTTATATGTTTTATGTCTTTTATGTGTGGTGTTCATTTGATTAATTAATGATTTGCAGTTGAGTTACATAGGTATGTTTTACCTGTTTAACAACAGATTTTTTATACGTTTTATGTCTTTTATGTGTGGTGTTCATTTGATTAATTAATGATTTGCAGTTGAGTTACATAGGTATGTTTTACCTGTTTAACAACAGATTTTTTATATGTTTTATGTCTTTTATGTGTGGTGTTCATTTGATTAATTAATGATTTGCAGTTGAGTTACATAGGTATGTTTTACCTGTTTAACAACAGATTTTTTATATGTTTTATGTCTTTTATGTGTGGTGTTCATCTGGTTAATTAATGATTTGCAGTTGAGTTACATAGGTATGTTTTACCTGTTTAACCATGCATTTTTTATATGTTTTATGTCTTTTATGTGTGGTGTTCATTTGATTAATTAATGATTTGCAGTTGAGTTACATAGGTATGTTTTACCTGTTTAACAACAGATTTTTTATACGTTTTATGTCTTTTATGTGTGGTGTTCATTTGATTAATTAATGATTTGCAGTTGAGTTACATAGGTATGTTTTACCTGTTTAACAACAGATTTTTTATACGTTTTATGTCTTTTATGTGTGGTGTTCATTTGATTAATTAATGATTTGCAGTTGAGTTACATAGGTATGTTTTACCTGTTTAACAACAGATTTTTTTAATACGTTTTATGTCTTTTATGTGTGGTGTTCATCTGGTTAATTAATGATTTGCAGTTGAGTTACATAGGTATGTTTTACCTGTTTAACAACAGATTTTTTTATACGTTTTATGTCTTTTATGTGTGGTGTTCATTTGATTAATTAATGATTTGCAGTTGAGTTACATAGGTATGTTTTACCTGTTTAACCATGCATTTTTTATATGTTTTATGTCTTTTATGTGTGGTGTTCATTTGATTAATTAATGATTTGCAGTTGAGTTACATAGGTATGTTTTACCTGTTTAACAACAGATTTTTTTTATACGTTTTATGTCTTTTATGTGTGGTGTTCATCTGGTTAATTAATGATTTGCAGTTGAGTTACATAGGTATGTTTTACCTGTTAACAACAGATTTTTTTATACGTTTTATGTCTTTTATGTGTGGTGTTCATTTGATTAATTAATGATTTGCAGTTGAGTTACATAGGTATGTTTTACCTGTTTAACCATGCATTTTTTATATGTTTTATGTCTTTTATGTGTGGTGTTCATTTGATTAATTAATGATTTGCAGTTGAGTTACATAGGTATGTTTTACCTGTTTAACAACAGATTTTTTTTATACGTTTTATGTCTTTTATGTGTGGTGTTCATTTGATTAATTAATGATTTGCAGTTGAGTTACATAGGTATGTTTTACCTGTTTAACAACAGATTTTTTTATACGTTTTATGTCTTTTATGTGTGGTGTTCATCTGGTTAATTAATGATTTGCAGTTGAGTTACATAGGTATGTTTTACCTGTTTAACAACAGATTTTTTTTTTTATACGTTTTATGTCTTTTATGTGTGGTGTTCATTTGATTAATTAATGATTTGCAGTTGAGTTACATAGGTATGTTTTACCTGTTTAACCATGCATTTTTTTATATGTTTTATGTCTTTTATGTGTGGTGTTCATTTGATTAATTAATGATTTGCAGTTGAGTTACATAGGTATGTTTTACCTGTTTAACAACAGATTTTTTTATACGTTTTATGTCTTTTATGTGTGGTGTTCATTTGATTAATTAATGATTTGCAGTTGAGTTACATAGGTATGTTTTACCTGTTTAACAACGCATTTTTTATACGTTTTATGTCTTTTATGTGTGGTGTTCATTTGATTAATTAATGATTTGCAGTTGAGTTACATAGGTATGTTTTACCTGTTTAACAACAGATTTTTTATACGTTTTATGTCTTTTATGTGTGGTGTTCATTTAATTAATGATTTGCAGTTGAGTTACATAGGTATGTTTTACCTGTTTAACCATGCATTTTTTATATGTTTTATGTCTTTTATGTGTGGTGTTCATTTGATTAATTAATGATTTGCAGTTGAGTTACATAGGTATGTTTTACCTGTTTAACCATGCATTTTTAATATGTTTTATGTCTTTTATGTGTGGTGTTCATTTGATTAATAATGATTTGCAGTTGAGTTACATAGGTATGTTTTACCTGTTTAACAACAGATTTTTTTATACGTTTTATGTCTTTTATGTGTGGTGTTCATTTGATTAATTAATGATTTGCAGTTGAGTTACATAGGTATGTTTTACCTGTTTAACAACAGATTTTTTATACGTTTTATGTCTTTTATGTGTGGTGTTCATTTAATTAATGATTTGCAGTTGAGTTACATAGGTATGTTTTACCTGTTTAACCATGCATTTTTTATATGTTTTATGTCTTTTATGTGTGGTGTTCATTTGATTAATGATTTGCAGTTGAGTTACATAGGTATGTTTTACCTGTTTAACAACAGATTTTTTTTTAGACATTTTATGTCTTTTATGTGTGGTGTTCATTTGATTAATTAATGATTTGCAGTTGAGTTACATAGGTATGTTTTACCTGTTTAACAACGCATTTTTTATACGTTTTATGTCTTTTATGTGTGGTGTTCATTTGATTAATTAATGATTTGCAGTTGAGTTACATAGGTATGTTTTACCTGTTTAACAACAGATTTTTTATACGTTTTATGTCTTTTATGTGTGGTGTTCTTTTGATTAATTAATGATTTGCAGTTGAGTTACATAGGTATGTTTTACCTGTTTAACAACAGATTTTTTTATATGTTTTATGTCTTTTATGTGTGGTGTTCATTTGATTAATTAATGATTTGCAGTTGAGTTACATAGGTATGTTTTACCTGTTTAACCATGCATTTTTTTTTATATGTTTTATGTCTTTTATGTGTGGTGTTCATTTGATTAATGATTTGCAGTTGAGTTACATAGGTATGTTTTACCTGTTTAACAACAGATTTTTTTTTTAGACATTTTATGTCTTTTATGTGTGGTGTTCATTTGATTAATTAATGATTTGCAGTTGAGTTACATAGGCATGTTTTACGTGTTTAACAACAGATTTTTTAAATACGTTTTATGTCTTTTATGTGTGGTGTTCATCTGGTTAATTAATGATTTGCAGTTGAGTTACATAGGTATGTTTTACCTGTTTAACAACAGATTTTTTTTATACGTTTTATGTCTTTTATGTGTGGTGTTCATTTGATTAATTAATGATTTGCAGTTGAGTTACATAGGTATGTTTTACCTGTTTAACAACAGATTTTTTTATACGTTTTATGTCTTTTATGTGTGGTGTTCATTTGATTAATTAATGATTTGCAGTTGAGTTACATAGGTATGTTTTACCTGTTTAACAACAGATTTTTTTATACGTTTTATGTCTTTTATGTGTGGTGTTCATCTGGTTAATTAATGATTTGCAGTTGAGTTACATAGGTATGTTTTACCTGTTTAACAACAGATTTTTTTATACGTTTTATGTCTTTTATGTGTGGTGTTCATTTGATTAATTAATGATTTGCAGTTGAGTTACATAGGTATGTTTTACCTGTTTAACCATGCATTTTTTATATGTTTTATGTCTTTTATGTGTGGTGTTCATTTGATTAATTAATGATTTGCAGTTGAGTTACATAGGTATGTTTTACCTGTTTAACAACAGATTTTTTTATACGTTTTATGTCTTTTATGTGTGGTGTTCATTTGATTAATTAATGATTTGCAGTTGAGTTACATAGGTATGTTTTACCTGTTTAACAACGCATTTTTTATACGTTTTATGTCTTTTATGTGTGGTGTTCATTTGATTAATTAATGATTTGCAGTTGAGTTACATAGGTATGTTTTACCTGTTTAACAACAGATTTTTTTATACGTTTTATGTCTTTTATGTGTGGTGTTCATCTGGTTAATTAATGATTTGCAGTTGAGTTACATAGGTATGTTTTACCTGTTTAACAACAGATTTTTTTTATACGTTTTATGTCTTTTATGTGTGGTGTTCATTTGATTAATTAATGATTTGCAGTTGAGTTACATAGGTATGTTTTACCTGTTTAACAACGCATTTTTTATACGTTTTATGTCTTTTATGTGTGGTGTTCATTTGATTAATTAATGATTTGCAGTTGAGTTACATAGGTATGTTTTACCTGTTTAACAACAGATTTTTTATACGTTTTATGTCTTTTATGTGTGGTGTTCATTTGATTAATTAATGATTTGCAGTTGAGTTACATAGGTATGTTTTACGTGTTTAACAACAGATTTTTTTAATACGTTTTATGTCTTTTATGTGTGGTGTTCATCTGGTTAATTAATGATTTGCAGTTGAGTTACATAGGTATGTTTTACCTGTTTAACAACAGATTTTTTTTATACGTTTTATGTCTTTTATGTGTGGTGTTCATTTGATTAATTAATGATTTGCAGTTGAGTTACATAGGTATGTTTTACCTGTTTAACCATGCATTTTTTATATGTTTTATGTCTTTTATGTGTGGTGTTCATTTGATTAATTAATGATTTGCAGTTGAGTTACATAGGTATGTTTTACCTGTTTAACAACAGATTTTTTTTATACGTTTTATGTCTTTTATGTGTGGTGTTCATTTGATTAATTAATGATTTGCAGTTGAGTTACATAGGTATGTTTTACCTGTTTAACAACAGATTTTTTTATACGTTTTATGTCTTTTATGTGTGGTGTTCATCTGGTTAATTAATGATTTGCAGTTGAGTTACATAGGTATGTTTTACCTGTTTAACAACAGATTTTTTTTTTTATACGTTTTATGTCTTTTATGTGTGGTGTTCATTTGATTAATTAATGATTTGCAGTTGAGTTACATAGGTATGTTTTACCTGTTTAACCATGCATTTTTTATATGTTTTATGTCTTTTATGTGTGGTGTTCATTTGATTAATTAATGATTTGCAGTTGAGTTACATAGGTATGTTTTACCTGTTTAACAACAGATTTTTTTATACGTTTTATGTCTTTTATGTGTGGTGTTCATTTGATTAATTAATGATTTGCAGTTGAGTTACATAGGTATGTTTTACCTGTTTAACAATGCATTTTTTATACGTTTTATGTCTTTTATGTGTGGTGTTCATTTGATTAATTAATGATTTGCAGTTGAGTTACATAGGTATGTTTTACCTGTTTAACAACAGATTTTTTATACGTTTTATGTCTTTTATGTGTGGTGTTCATTTAATTAATGATTTGCAGTTGAGTTACATAGGTATGTTTTACCTGTTTAACCATGCATTTTTTATATGTTTTATGTCTTTTATGTGTGGTGTTCATTTGATTAATTAATGATTTGCAGTTGAGTTACATAGGTATGTTTTACCTGTTTAACCATGCATTTTTAATATGTTTTATGTCTTTTATGTGTGGTGTTCATTTGATTAATTAATGATTTGCAGTTGAGTTACATAGGTATGTTTTACCTGTTTAACAACAGATTTTTTTATACGTTTTATGTCTTTTATGTGTGGTGTTCATTTGATTAATTAATGATTTGCAGTTGAGTTACATAGGTATGTTTTACCTGTTTAACAACAGATTTTTTATACGTTTTATGTCTTTTATGTGTGGTGTTCATTTAATTAATGATTTGCAGTTGAGTTACATAGGTATGTTTTACCTGTTTAACCATGCATTTTTTATATGTTTTATGTCTTTTATGTGTGGTGTTCATTTGATTAATGATTTGCAGTTGAGTTACATAGGTATGTTTTACCTGTTTAACAACAGATTTTTTTTTTAGACATTTTATGTCTTTTATGTGTGGTGTTCATTTGATTAATTAATGATTTGCAGTTGAGTTACATAGGTATGTTTTACCTGTTTAACAACAGATTTTTTATACGTTTTATGTCTTTTATGTGTGGTGTTCATTTGATTAATTAATGATTTGCAGTTGAGTTACATAGGTATGTTTTGCCTGTTTAACAACAGATTTTTTATACGTTTTATGTCTTTTATGTGTGGTGTTCTTTTGATTAATTAATGATTTGCAGTTGAGTTACATAGGTATGTTTTACCTGTTTAACAACAGATTTTTTTTTATATGTTTTATGTCTTTTATGTGTGGTGTTCATTTGATTAATTAATGATTTGCAGTTGAGTTACATAGGTATGTTTTACCTGTTTAACCATGCATTTTTTTTTATATGTTTTATGTCTTTTATGTGTGGTGTTCATTTGATTAATGATTTGCAGTTGAGTTACATAGGTATGTTTTACCTGTTTAACAACAGATTTTTTTTTTAGACATTTTATGTCTTTTATGTGTGGTGTTCATTTGATTAATTAATGATTTGCAGTTGAGTTACATAGGCATGTTTTACGTGTTTAACAACAGATTTTTTTAATACGTTTTATGTCTTTTATGTGTGGTGTTCATCTGGTTAATTAATGATTTGCAGTTGAGTTACATAGGTATGTTTTACCTGTTTAACAACAGATTTTTTTTATACGTTTTATGTCTTTTATGTGTGGTGTTCATTTGATTAATTAATGATTTGCAGTTGAGTTACATAGGTATGTTTTACCTGTTTAACCATGCATTTTTTATATGTTTTATGTCTTTTATGTGTGGTGTTCATTTGATTAATTAATGATTTGCAGTTGAGTTACATAGGTATGTTTTACCTGTTTAACAACAGATTTTTTTATACGTTTTATGTCTTTTATGTGTGGTGTTCATTTGATTAATTAATGATTTGCAGTTGAGTTACATAGGTATGTTTTACCTGTTTAACAACAGATTTTTTTATACGTTTTATGTCTTTTATGTGTGGTGTTCATCTGGTTAATTAATGATTTGCAGTTGAGTTACATAGGTATGTTTTACCTGTTTAACAACAGATTTTTTTATACGTTTTATGTCTTTTATGTGTGGTGTTCATTTGATTAATTAATGATTTGCAGTTGAGTTACATAGGTATGTTTTACCTGTTTAACCATGCATTTTTTATATGTTTTATGTCTTTTATGTGTGGTGTTCATTTGATTAATTAATGATTTGCAGTTGAGTTACATAGGTATGTTTTACCTGTTTAACAACAGATTTTTTTATACGTTTTATGTCTTTTATGTGTGGTGTTCATTTGATTAATTAATGATTTGCAGTTGAGTTACATAGGTATGTTTTACCTGTTTAACAACAGATTTTTTTATACGTTTTATGTCTTTTATGTGTGGTGTTCATCTGGTTAATTAATGATTTGCAGTTGAGTTACATAGGTATGTTTTACCTGTTTAACAACAGATTTTTTTATACGTTTTATGTCTTTTATGTGTGGTGTTCATTTGATTAATTAATGATTTGCAGTTGAGTTACATAGGTATGTTTTACCTGTTTAACCATGCATTTTTTATATGTTTTATGTCTTTTATGTGTGGTGTTCATTTGATTAATTAATGATTTGCAGTTGAGTTACATAGGTATGTTTTACCTGTTTAACAACAGATTTTTTTATACGTTTTATGTCTTTTATGTGTGGTGTTCATTTGATTAATTAATGATTTGCAGTTGAGTTACATAGGTATGTTTTACCTGTTTAACAACGCATTTTTTATACGTTTTATGTCTTTTATGTGTGGTGTTCATTTGATTAATTAATGATTTGCAGTTGAGTTACATAGGTATGTTTTACCTGTTTAACAACGCATTTGTTGTGTGGGCCGCTGAAGAGGAGGTACTGCTGGCCCACCACCACCAGAGGGCGCCCTGCCTGGAGTGCGGGCTCCAGGCACCAGAGGGCGCCGCCGCCTCACGGGAGCAGCCTCGGTGACAGCTGTCACCCATCACCTGAGACAGCTGACGGCAATCATCAGTGGGGTATATCAGCAGGACGGCATCTCCACCTCATTGCCGAGATATCGTACTACCTGGAAGGTAATATTCTCAGCTGACTGCTTGACAGTAACCTTTTGTGACTTTTGTGAGTGATAACAGACCTTTTTTCCAATGAGAGGTGGAGGTAGCTTTCCTGCCGTGTGGATTACTGGGTGCAAACGCGCCCACCTTTAATTGTGTTTTTGTTCCTCGCCAGCAGTACCAGGTCCGACACGCGGAGGCAGTGGCCACCTGGGAGTTCGGGACTTGGCGGCTCCAGTATACCCGGGGTCCTGTGGCGGAGGAAGCCGTGTGGTACCGGTCTTACCTTGGAGAGGCGTCTCCTATCTTCGAGCCTGCCCACACGACACTTCTGTAAATTGACTGTTGTCCATTTCTGTGATTGGTTGTATTCGTTGTGCACATTCACAACAGTAAAGCGTTGTTATTTGACTTACTCCATTGTCCGTTCATTTGCGCCCCCTGTTGTGGGTCCGTGTTCCTACACTTTCCCAACAGCATTTTTTTATACGTTTTATGTCTTTTATGTGTAGTGTTCATTTGATTAATTAATGATTTGCAGTTGAGTTACATAGGTATGTTTTACCTGTTTAACAACAGATTTTTTTTTATACGTTTTATGTCTTTTATGTGTGGTGTTCATTTGATTAATTAATGATTTGCAGTTGAGTTACATAGGTATGTTTTACCTGTTTAACAACAGATTTTTTATACATTTCATGTCTTTTATGTGTGGTGTTCATTTAATTAATGATTTGCAGTTGAGTTACATAGGTATGTTTTACCTGTTTAACAACAGATTTTTTTTTTTTAGACATTTTATGTCTTTTATGTGTGGTGTTCATTTGATTAATTAATGATTTGCAGTTGAGTTACATAGGTATGTTTTACCTGTTTAACAACGCATTTTTTATACGTTTTATGTCTTTTATGTGTGGTGTTCATTTGATTAATTAATGATTTGCAGTTGAGTTACATAGGTATGTTTTACCTGTTTAACAACAGATTTTTTATACGTTTTATGTCTTTTATGTGTGGTGTTCTTTTGATTAATTAATGATTTGCAGTTGAGTTACATAGGTATGTTTTACCTGTTTAACAACAGATTTTTTTATACGTTTTATGTCTTTTATGTGTGGTGTTCATTTGATTAATTAATGATTTGCAGTTGAGTTACATAGGTATGTTTTACCTGTTTAACCATGCATTTTTTTTTATATGTTTTATGTCTTTTATGTGTGGTGTTCATTTGATTAATGATTTGCAGTTGAGCTACATAGGTATGTTTTACCTGTTTAACAACAGATTTTTTTTTTTAGACATTTTATGTCTTTTATGTGTGGTGTTCATTTGATTAATTAATGATTTGCAGTTGAGTTACATAGGTATGTTTTACCTGTTTAACAACGCATTTTTTATACGTTTTATGTCTTTTATGTGTGGTGTTCATTTGATTAATTAATGATTTGCAGTTGAGTTACATAGGTATGTTTTACCTGTTTAACAACAGATTTTTTATACGTTTTATGTCTTTTATGTGTGGTGTTCATTTGATTAATTAATGATTTGCAGTTGAGTTACATAGGTATGTTTTACCTGTTTAACAACAGATTTTTTATACGTTTTATGTCTTTTATGTGTGGTGTTCATCTGGTTAATTAATGATTTGCAGTTGAGTTACATAGGTATGTTTTACCTGTTTAACAACAGATTTTTTTTATACGTTTTATGTCTTTTATGTGTGGTGTTCATTTGATTAATTAATGATTTGCAGTTGAGTTACATAGGTATGTTTTACCTGTTTAACAACGCATTTTTTATACGTTTTATGTCTTTTATGTGTGGTGTTCATTTGATTAATTAATGATTTGCAGTTGAGTTACATAGGTATGTTTTACCTGTTTAACAACAGATTTTTTATACGTTTTATGTCTTTTATGTGTGGTGTTCATTTGATTAATTAATGATTTGCAGTTGAGTTACATAGGTATGTTTTACGTGTTTAACAACAGATTTTTTTAATACGTTTTATGTCTTTTATGTGTGGTGTTCATCTGGTTAATTAATGATTTGCAGTTGAGTTACATAGGTATGTTTTACCTGTTTAACAACAGATTTTTTTTATACGTTTTATGTCTTTTATGTGTGGTGTTCATTTGATTAATTAATGATTTGCAGTTGAGTTACATAGGTATGTTTTACCTGTTTAACCATGCATTTTTTATATGTTTTATGTCTTTTATGTGTGGTGTTCATTTGATTAATTAATGATTTGCAGTTGAGTTACATAGGTATGTTTTACGTGTTTAACAACAGATTTTTTTTATACGTTTTATGTCTTTTATGTGGTGTTCATTTGATTAATTAATGATTTGCAGTTGAGTTACATAGGTATGTTTTACCTGTTTAACAACAGATTTTTTTATACGTTTTATGTCTTTTATGTGTGGTGTTCATCTGGTTAATTAATGATTTGCAGTTGAGTTACATAGGTATGTTTTACCTGTTTAACAACAGATTTTTTTTTTATACGTTTTATGTCTTTTATGTGTGGTGTTCATTTGATTAATTAATGATTTGCAGTTGAGTTACATAGGTATGTTTTACCTGTTTAACCATGCATTTTTTATATGTTTTATGTCTTTTATGTGTGGTGTTCATTTGATTAATTAATGATTTGCAGTTGAGTTACATAGGTATGTTTTACCTGTTTAACAACAGATTTTTTTATACGTTTTATGTCTTTTATGTGTGGTGTTCATTTGATTAATTAATGATTTGCAGTTGAGTTACATAGGTATGTTTTACCTGTTTAACAATGCATTTTTTATACGTTTTATGTCTTTTATGTGTGGTGTTCATTTGATTAATTAATGATTTGCAGTTGAGTTACATAGGTATGTTTTACCTGTTTAACAACAGATTTTTTATACGTTTTATGTCTTTTATGTGTGGTGTTCATTTAATTAATGATTTGCAGTTGAGTTACATAGGTATGTTTTACCTGTTTAACCATGCATTTTTTATATGTTTTATGTCTTTTATGTGTGGTGTTCATTTGATTAATTAATGATTTGCAGTTGAGTTACATAGGTATGTTTTACCTGTTTAACCATGCATTTTTAATATGTTTTATGTCTTTTATGTGTGGTGTTCATTTGATTAATTAATGATTTGCAGTTGAGTTACATAGGTATGTTTTACCTGTTTAACAACAGATTTTTTTATACGTTTTATGTCTTTTATGTGTGGTGTTCATTTGATTAATTAATGATTTGCAGTTGAGTTACATAGGTATGTTTTACCTGTTTAACAACAGATTTTTTATACGTTTTATGTCTTTTATGTGTGGTGTTCATTTAATTAATGATTTGCAGTTGAGTTACATAGGTATGTTTTACCTGTTTAACCATGCATTTTTTATATGTTTTATGTCTTTTATGTGTGGTGTTCATTTGATTAATGATTTGCAGTTGAGTTACATAGGTATGTTTTACCTGTTTAACAACAGATTTTTTTTTTAGACATTTTATGTCTTTTATGTGTGGTGTTCATTTGATTAATTAATGATTTGCAGTTGAGTTACATAGGTATGTTTTACCTGTTTAACAACGCATTTTTTATACGTTTTATGTCTTTTATGTGTGGTGTTCATTTGATTAATTAATGATTTGCAGTTGAGTTACATAGGTATGTTTTGCCTGTTTAACAACAGATTTTTTATACGTTTTATGTCTTTTATGTGTGGTGTTCTTTTGATTAATTAATGATTTGCAGTTGAGTTACATAGGTATGTTTTACCTGTTTAACAACAGATTTTTTTTTATATGTTTTATGTCTTTTATGTGTGGTGTTCATTTGATTAATTAATGATTTGCAGTTGAGTTACATAGGTATGTTTTACCTGTTTAACCATGCATTTTTTTTTATATGTTTTATGTCTTTTATGTGTGGTGTTCATTTGATTAATGATTTGCAGTTGAGTTACATAGGTATGTTTTACCTGTTTAACAACAGATTTTTTTTTTAGACATTTTATGTCTTTTATGTGTGGTGTTCATTTGATTAATTAATGATTTGCAGTTGAGTTACATAGGCATGTTTTACGTGTTTAACAACAGATTTTTTTAATACGTTTTATGTCTTTTATGTGTGGTGTTCATCTGGTTAATTAATGATTTGCAGTTGAGTTACATAGGTATGTTTTACCTGTTTAACAACAGATTTTTTTTATACGTTTTATGTCTTTTATGTGTGGTGTTCATTTGATTAATTAATGATTTGCAGTTGAGTTACATAGGTATGTTTTACCTGTTTAACCATGCATTTTTTATATGTTTTATGTCTTTTATGTGTGGTGTTCATTTGATTAATTAATGATTTGCAGTTGAGTTACATAGGTATGTTTTACCTGTTTAACAACAGATTTTTTTATACGTTTTATGTCTTTTATGTGTGGTGTTCATTTGATTAATTAATGATTTGCAGTTGAGTTACATAGGTATGTTTTACCTGTTTAACAACAGATTTTTTATACGTTTTATGTCTTTTATGTGTGGTGTTCATCTGGTTAATTAATGATTTGCAGTTGAGTTACATAGGTATGTTTTACCTGTTTAACAACAGATTTTTTTATACGTTTTATGTCTTTTATGTGTGGTGTTCATTTGATTAATTAATGATTTGCAGTTGAGTTACATAGGTATGTTTTACCTGTTTAACCATGCATTTTTTATATGTTTTATGTCTTTTATGTGTGGTGTTCATTTGATTAATTAATGATTTGCAGTTGAGTTACATAGGTATGTTTTACCTGTTTAACAACAGATTTTTTTATACGTTTTATGTCTTTTATGTGTGGTGTTCATTTGATTAATTAATGATTTGCAGTTGAGTTACATAGGTATGTTTTACCTGTTTAACAACAGATTTTTTTATACGTTTTATGTCTTTTATGTGTGGTGTTCATCTGGTTAATTAATGATTTGCAGTTGAGTTACATAGGTATGTTTACCTGTTTAACAACAGATTTTTTTATACGTTTTATGTCTTTTATGTGTGGTGTTCATTTGATTAATTAATGATTTGCAGTTGAGTTACATAGGTATGTTTTACCTGTTTAACCATGCATTTTTTATATGTTTTATGTCTTTTATGTGTGGTGTTCATTTGATTAATTAATGATTTGCAGTTGAGTTACATAGGTATGTTTTACCTGTTTAACAACAGATTTTTTTATACGTTTTATGTCTTTTATGTGTGGTGTTCATTTGATTAATTAATGATTTGCAGTTGAGTTACATAGGTATGTTTTACCTGTTTAACAACGCATTTTTTATACGTTTTATGTCTTTTATGTGTGGTGTTCATTTGATTAATTAATGATTTGCAGTTGAGTTACATAGGTATGTTTTACCTGTTTAACAACGCATTTGTTGTGTGGGCCGCTGAAGAGGAGGTACTGCTGGCCCACCACCACCAGAGGGCGCCCTGCCTGGAGTGCGGGCTCCAGGCACCAGAGGGCGCCGCCGCCTCACGGGAGCAGCCTCGGTGACAGCTGTCACCCATCACCTGAGACAGCTGACGGCAATCATCAGTGGGGTATATCAGCAGGACGGCATCTCCACCTCATTGCCGAGATATCGTACTACCTGGAAGGTAATATTCTCAGCTGACTGCTTGACAGTAACCTTTTGTGACTTTTGTGAGTGATAACAGACCTTTTTTCCAACGAGAGGTGGAGGTAGCTTTCCTGCCGTGTGGATTACTGGGTGCAAACGCGCCCACCTTTAATTGTGTTTTTGTTCCTCGCCAGCAGTACCAGGTCCGACACGCGGAGGCAGTGGCCACCTGGGAGTTCGGGACTTGGCGGCTCCAGTATACCCGGGGTCCTGTGGCGGAGGAAGCCGTGTGGTACCGGTCTTACCTTGGAGAGGCGTCTCCTATCTTCGAGCCTGCCCACACGACACTTCTGTAAATTGACTGTTGTCCATTTCTGTGATTGGTTGTATTCGTTGTGCACATTCACAACAGTAAAGCGTTGTTATTTGACTTACTCCATTGTCCGTTCATTTGCGCCCCCTGTTGTGGGTCCGTGTTCCTACACTTTCCCAACAGCATTTTTTTATACGTTTTATGTCTTTTATGTGTAGTGTTCATTTGATTAATTAATGATTTGCAGTTGAGTTACATAGGTATGTTTTACCTGTTTAACAACAGATTTTTTTTTATACGTTTTATGTCTTTTATGTGTGGTGTTCATTTGATTAATTAATGATTTGCAGTTGAGTTACATAGGTATGTTTTACCTGTTTAACAACAGATTTTTTTATACGTTTTATGTCTTTTATGTGTGGTGTTCATTTGATTAATTAATGATTTGCAGTTGAGTTACATAGGTATGTTTTACCTGTTTAACCATGCATTTTTTTTATATGTTTTATGTCTTTTATGTGTGGTGTTCATTTGATTAATGATTTGCAGTTGAGTTACATAGGTATGTTTTACCTGTTTAACAACAGATTTTTTTTTTAGACATTTTATGTCTTTTATGTGTGGTGTTCATTTGATTAATTAATGATTTGCAGTTGAGTTACATAGGTATGTTTTACCTGTTTAACAACGCATTTTTTATACGTTTTATGTCTTTTATGTGTGGTGTTCATTTGATTAATTAATGATTTGCAGTTGAGTTACATAGGTATGTTTTACCTGTTTAACAACAGATTTTTTATACGTTTTATGTCTTTTATGTGTGGTGTTCATTTGATTAATTAATGATTTGCAGTTGAGTTACATAGGTATGTTTTACCTGTTTAACAACAGATTTTTTATACGTTTTATGTCTTTTATGTGTGGTGTTCATCTGGTTAATTAATGATTTGCAGTTGAGTTACATAGGTATGTTTTACCTGAAAATTGGGATTTTAAAAGCAAAACAAGACTATAAAATCAAGCTGGAGAATAAGATGGCGATGAATAATCTTGGATCTGCTTGGTCAAGCATGAAAGCCATTGCAGGCCTCCAACATTCTAAAGCCAGCAGGACCATCTGTTTTGATGGCTTCCAGTCTAATTTTGAATTTGCAAATGCTCTTAACTGTTTTTGTACACGTTTTGATGTTTTTGATTTTAGTCAGGAAATACAGGAAGTGAATCATAAAGTGTGTGACAATCAGCACTTTTTTATTTCCCAGAAGGATGTTGAAAAAACCTTCTGTTCCCTCAAACCAAGCAAAAGCTGTGGTTCTGATAATATTTGTGGTTGTTTGCTGAAATCATGTGGGAAAGAGCTGAGCTCTATTTTTCAGTATATTTTTAATCAGTCTTTAAAGATGCAGTACGTACCAAGAGTCTGGAAGGATGCTGTTATTATTCCTGTTCCAAAAATCAGTTCTCCCAAGACCCTCAATGATTTCAGACCAATTGCACTAACACTGATTGTCATGAAATGTTTTGAGAAACTTGTAAGATCTGAAATCTTGAAGACAACGGAACATGACCTTGATCCCATCCAATTCACTTATAGGCCCAACAGAGGAGTAGAAGATGCTACAGTCACTTTATTAAATTTGCTTTTTAAACATCTGGAGGGGAAAGGAACACATGCAAGACTTTTATTTATTGGCTTTTCATCTGCTTTTAACACAATCCAGCCCCATGTGTTAGCCTTGAGGCTTTTAGATCATTTTAAAGTAAGTAACAATCTTGTGGGCTGGATAATGAATTTTTTAACTGACAGGACACAGACAGTGAGAGTGAATGGAACTGTTTCGGATCAGGTTATATCCTCCACTGGTTCCCCACAAGGATGTATGCTCTCTCCACTTTTGTTTATCCTCTATACAAACATGTGCCGTAGCAGAAGAGAGGATAGAACAATTTTAAAGTATGCAGATGACACAGTTATTGTCAGCCTGCTGAAAGACAATGATAGGAGTCACGGCCCAGTTGTTACTGATTTTCTTGACTGGTGCAGTAAGTCTTTTGTTGAGATGAACATCTCTAAAACAAAAACATGATTATTGACTTTTGTAAAAATAGTGCTCCCAGTCAAGAGGCAACAGTTTTAAAAGGTCAGACAGTGGAGTGTGTCAGCACATATACGAGGTCTGTTAGAAAAGTAACGGACCTTTTATTTTTTGCAAAAACTGTATGGATTTGAATCATGTGTGATTGCATCAGGCACATTCCACTGTTACAGGAGTTTTTGTAATGGAAAGACGAGCAGAGAAATTCGCCACGGAGCTGCTCATGGCGCGGGACGAAAGCACCTCCGTGTTGTGCCGAAATGTGCCGAAAAATTGCTATGTCCAGCTGTCTTGCCATTTCTCTGGTAGTCAGACGACGTCCCGGATCAACAAAGCGTTCACTTTGGAAATGATCTGGTCGTTTGAGCCTGTCGATCGCCGCTTGGTGCGCGGCGCGCCATCCGCCGGTGTGGGCCGTCTTTAATCCAGTTGTAATTGTCCTTAATCTGTGTGATCCCCATGAGATCTTCACAGAAAGCCATCTGAATTTGCGGCAGTCGATCAGCCAATTTCCTGACAATGAAAATCCGACGAGGGGGCTGGACCACTCCTCCCACAAGGCGTACTCACAGGCGAATGACGCAATCGACAGGCCTGAAAAAACTCACGCATGTGCATGAAGGTTCAAGCTTGGCTGATGCAATCACACATGATTCAAATCCATATAGTTTTTGCAAAAAATAAAAAGGTCAGTTACTTTTCTAACAGACCTCGTAAATATCTTGGAACTGTCATTGATGACAAACTGAACTTTGAGGCAAACTGTGACGCTGTGTACAAAAAGGGACACCAGCGCCTCTATTGTTTGAGGAAACTGTTCACTTTTAACATTGACAGAACGATGCTGACCTTGTTTTATCGTGCTTTTATAGAATCACTTTTATCCTTCTGTCTTGTTTCATGGTTTGGAAGCGTGTCCCTCAAAAACAAAAACTGTCTAAACCAAATTGTGAAATGGTCGAGCAAGCTGATTGGAGAGTCTCAGCTTCAGCCAGAATCCCTGTATATCAAACAGCTACAGAGGATAGCTGGTTCAATTCTGAGAGACCTGTTTATACGTTTTATGTCTTTTATCTGTGGTGTTCATCTGATTAATTAATGATTTGCAGTTGAGTTACATAGGTATGTTTTACCTGTTTAACAACACATTTTTTATACGTTTTATGTCTTTTATGTGTGGTGTTCATTTGATTAATTAATGATTTGCAGTTGAGTTACATAGGTATGTTTTACCTGTTTAACAAAAGATTTTTTCATGGGTTTTATGTCTTTTATGTGTGGTGTTCATTTGATTAATTAATGATTTGCAGTTGAGATACATAGGTATGTTTTTCCTGTTTAACAACAGATTTTTTATACGTTTCATGTCTTTTATCTGTGGTGTTCATTTGATTAATTAATGATTTGCAGTTGAGATACATAGGTATGTTTTTCCTGTTTAACAACAGATTTTTTATACGTTTCATGTCTTTTATCTGTGGTGTTCATTTGATTAATTAATGATTTGCAGTTGAGTTACATAGGTATGTTTTACCTGTTTAAGAAACAGTTTTTTTCATGGGTTTTATGTCTTTTATGTGTGATGTTCATTTGGTTAATTAATGATTTGCAGTTGAGTTACATAGGTATGTTTTACCTGTTTAACAACAGATTTTTTCATGGGTTTTATGTCTTTTATGTGTGGTGTTCATTTGATTAATTAATGATTTGCAGTTGAGTTACATAGGTTTGTTTTACCTGTTTAACAGCAGATTTTTATATGTTTGAAATCTTTTATGTGTGGTGTTCATCTGATTAATTAATGATTTGCAGTTGAGTTACATAGGTTTGTTTTACCTGTTTAACAGCAGATTTTTATATGTTTGAAATCTTTTATGTGTGGTGTTCATCTGATTAATTAATGATTTGCAGTTGAGTTACATAGGTTTGTTTTACCTGTTTAACAACAGATTTTTTTTATACGTTTTATGTCTTTTATGTGTGGTGTTCATTTGATTAATTAATGATTTGCAGTTGAGTTACATAGGTATGTTTTACCTGTTTAACAACAGATTTTTTCATGGGTTTTATGTCTTTTATGTGTGGTGCTCATTTGATTAATGATTTGCAGTTGAGTTACATAGGTATGTTTTACCTGTTTAACAAACAATTTTTTTCATGGGTTTTATGTCTTTTATGTGTGGTGTTCATTTGGTTAATTAATGTTTTGCAGTTGAGTTACATAGGTATGTTTTACCTGTTTAACAACACATTTTTTATACGTTTTATGTATTTATGTGTCGTGTTCATTTGATTAATTAATGATTTGCAGTTGAGTTACATAGGTATGTTTTACCTGTTTAACAACAGATTTTTTCATGGGTTTTATGTCTTTTATGTGTGGTGCTCATTTGATTAATGATTTGCAGTTGAGTTACATAGGTATGTTTTACCTGTTTAACAAACAATTTTTTCATGGGTTTTATGTCTTTTATGTGTGGTGTTCATTTGGTTAATTAATGATTTGCAGTTGAGTTACATAGGTATGTTTTACCTGTTTAACAACACATTTTTTATACGTTTTATGTATTTTATGTGTCGTGTTCATTTGATTAATTAATGATTTGCAGTTGAGTTACATAGGTATGTTTTACCTGTTTAACAACACATTTTTTATACGTTTTATGTCTTTTATGTGTGGTATTCATTTGATTAATTAATGATTTGCAGTTGAGATACATAGGTATGTTTTTCCTGTTTAACAACAGATTTTTTATACGTTTCATGTCTTTTATCTGTGGTGTTCATTTGATTAATTAATGATTTGCAGTTGAGTTACATAGGTATGTTTTACCTGTTTAACAAACAGTTTTTTTTCATGGGTTTTATGTCTTTTATGTGTGATGTTCATTTGGTTAATTAATGATTTGCAGTTGAGTTACATAGGTATGTTTTACCTGTTTAACAGCAGATTTTTTATATGTTTGAAGTCTTTTATGTGTGGTGTTCATCTGATTAATTAATGATTTGCAGTTGAGTTACATAGGTTTGTTTTACCTGTTTAACAACAGATTTTTTTATACGTTTTATGTCTTTTATGTGTGGTGTTCATTTGATTAATTAATGATTTGCAGTTGAGTTACATAGGTATGTTTTACCTGTTTAACAACAGATTTTTTCATGGGTTTTATGTCTTTTATGTGTGGTGTTCATTTGGTTAATTAATGATTTGCAGTTGAGTTACATAGGTATGTTTTACCTGTTTAACAACGCATTTTTTATACGTTTTATGTCTTTTATGTGTCGTGTTCATTTGATTAATTAATGATTTGCAGTTGAGTTACATAGGTATGTTTTACCTGTTTAACAAAAGATTTTTCATGGGTTTTATGTCTTTTATGTGTGGTATTCATTTGATTAATTAATGATTTGCAGTTGAGTTACACAGGTATGTTTTACGTGTTTAACAACAGATTTTTTATACGTCTTATGTCTTTTATGTGTGGTGTTCATTTGATTAATTAATGATTTGCAGTTGAGTTACATAGGTATGTTTTACCTGTTTAACAACAGATTTTTTATACGTTTTATTTCTTTTATGTGTGGTGTTCATTTGATTAATTAAGGATTTGCAATTGAGTTACACAGGTATGTTTTACCTGTTTAACAACAGATTTTGTATATGTTTTATGTCTTTTATGTGTGGTGTTCATTTGATTAATTAAAGATTTGCAGTTGAGTTACACAGGTATGTTTTACGTGTTTAACAACAGATTTTTTTATACGTCTTATGTCTTTTATGTGTGGTGTTCATTTGATTAATTAATGATTTGCAGTTGAGTTACATAGGTATGTTTTACCTGTTTAACCAAAGATTTTTTATTTTTATGGGTTTTATGTCTTTTATGTGTGGTGTTTATTTGATTAATTAATGATTTGCAGTTGAGTTTCATAGGTATGTTTTTCCTGTTTAACAACAGATTTTTTTTATACCTTTCATGTCTTTTATCTGTGGTGTTCATTTGATTAATTAATGATTTGCAGTTGAGTTACATAGGTTTGTTTTACCTGTTTAACAACAGATGTTTTTCATGGGTTTTATGTCTTTTATGTGTGATGTTCATTTGATTAATTAATGATTTGCAGTTGAGTTACATAGGTATGTTTTTCCTGTTTAACAGATTGTTTTATACATTTCATGTCTCTTATCTGTGGTGTTCATTTGATTAATTAATGATTTGCAGTTGATTTACATAGGTATGTTTTACCTGTTTAACAAAAGATTTTTTCATGGGTTTTATGTCTTTTATGTGTGGTGTTCATTTGATTAATTAATGATTTGCAGTTGAGTTACATAGGTATGTTTTACCGGTTTAACAACAGATTTTTTCATGGGTTTTATGTCTTTTATGTGTGGTGTTCATTTGATTAATTAATGATTTGCAGTTGAGTTACATAGGTATGTTTTTCCTGTTTAACAACACATTGTTTTATACGTCTTATGTCTTTTATGTGTGGTGTTCATTTGGTTAATTAATGATTTGCAGTTCTCTTACATAGGTATGTTTTACCGGTTTAACAACAGATTTTTTCATGGGTTTTATGTCTTTTATGTGTGGTGTTCATTTGATTAATTAATGATTTGCAGTTGAGTTACATAGGTATGTTTTACCTGTTTAACAAACAATTTTTTTCATGGGTGTTATGTCTTTTATGTGTGGTGTTCATTTGGTTAATTAATGATTTGCAGTTGAGATACATAGGTATGTTTTACCTGTTTAACAACTCATTTTTTATACGTTTTATGTCTTTTATGTGTGGTGTTCATTTGGTTAATTAATGATTTGCAGTTGAGATACATAGGTATGTTTTACCTGTTTAACAACAGATTTTGTATATGTTTTATGTCTTTTATGTGTGGTGTTCATTTGGTTAATTAATGATTTGCAGTTGAGTTACATAGGTATGTTTTACCTGTTTAACAACTCATTTTTTATACGTTTTATTTCTTTTATGTGTGGTGTTCATTTGATTAATTAATGATTTGCAGTTGAGTTACATAGGTATGTTTTACGTGTTTACCAACATATTTTTTATACGTTTTATGTCTTTTATCTGTGGTGTTCATTTGATTAATTAATGATTTGCAGTTGAGTTACATAGGTATGTTTTACCTGTTTAACAACTCATTTTTTATACGTTTTATTTCTTTTATGTGTGGTGTTCATTTGATTAATTAATGATTTGCAGTTGAGTTACATAGGTATGTTTTACCTGTTTAACAACTCATTTTTTATACGTTTTATTTCTTTTATGTGTGGTGTTCATTTGGTTAATTAATGATTTGCAGTTGAGATACATAGGTATGTTTTACCTGTTTAACAACAGATTTTGTATATGTTTTATGTCTTTTATGTGTGGTGTTCATTTGGTTAATTAATGATTTGCAGTTGAGTTACATAGGTATGTTTTACCTGTTTAACAACTCATTTTTTATACGTTTTATTTCTTTTATGTGTGGTGTTCATTTGATTAATTAATGATTTGCAGTTGAGTTACATAGGTATGTTTTACCTGTTTAACAACGCATTTGTTGTGTGGGCCGCTGAAGAGGAGGTACTGCTGGCCCACCACCACCAGAGGGCGCCCTGCCTGGAGTGCGGGCTCCAGGCACCAGAGGGCGCCGCCGCCTCACGGGAGCAGCCTCGGTGACAGCTGTCACCCATCACCTGAGACAGCTGACGGCAATCATCAGTGGGGTATATCAGCAGGACGGCATCTCCACCTCATTGCCGAGATATCGTACTACCTGGAAGGTAATATTCTCAGCTGACTGCTTGACAGTAACCTTTTGTGACTTTTGTGAGTGATAACAGACCTTTTTTCCAACGAGAGGTGGAGGTAGCTTTCCTGCCGTGTGGATTACTGGGTGCAAACGCGCCCACCTTTAATTGTGTTTTTGTTCCTCGCCAGCAGTACCAGGTCCGACACGCGGAGGCAGTGGCCACCTGGGAGTTCGGGACTTGGCGGCTCCAGTATACCCGGGGTCCTGTGGCGGAGGAAGCCGTGTGGTACCGGTCTTACCTTGGAGAGGCGTCTCCTATCTTCGAGCCTGCCCACACGACACTTCTGTAAATTGACTGTTGTCCATTTCTGTGATTGGTTGTATTCGTTGTGCACATTCACAACAGTAAAGCGTTGTTATTTGACTTACTCCATTGTCCGTTCATTTGCGCCCCCTGTTGTGGGTCCGTGTTCCTACACTTTCCCAACAGCATTTTTTTATACGTTTTATGTCTTTTATGTGTAGTGTTCATTTGATTAATTAATGATTTGCAGTTGAGTTACATAGGTATGTTTTACCTGTTTAACAACAGATTTTTTTTTATACGTTTTATGTCTTTTATGTGTGGTGTTCATTTGATTAATTAATGATTTGCAGTTGAGTTACATAGGTATGTTTTACCTGTTTAACAACAGATTTTTTATACATTTCATGTCTTTTATGTGTGGTGTTCATTTAATTAATGATTTGCAGTTGAGTTACATAGGTATGTTTTACCTGTTTAACAACAGATTTTTTTTTTAGACATTTTATGTCTTTTATGTGTGGTGTTCATTTGATTAATTAATGATTTGCAGTTGAGTTACATAGGTATGTTTTACCTGTTTAACAACAGATTTTTATACGTTTTATGTCTTTTATGTGTGGTGTTCTTTTGATTAATTAATGATTTGCAGTTGAGTTACATAGGTATGTTTTACCTGTTTAACAACAGATTTTTTTATACGTTTTATGTCTTTTATGTGTGGTGTTCATTTGATTAATTAATGATTTGCAGTTGAGTTACATAGGTATGTTTTACCTGTTTAACCATGCATTTTTTTTATATGTTTTATGTCTTTTATGTGTGGTGTTCATTTGATTAATGATTTGCAGTTGAGTTACATAGGTATGTTTTACCTGTTTAACAACAGATTTTTTTTTTTAGACATTTTATGTCTTTTATGTGTGGTGTTCATTTGATTAATTAATGATTTGCAGTTGAGTTACATAGGTATGTTTTACCTGTTTAACAACAGATTTTTTATACGTTTTATGTCTTTTATGTGTGGTGTTCTTTTGATTAATTAATGATTTGCAGTTGAGTTACATAGGTATGTTTTACCTGTTTAACAACAGATTTTTTTATACGTTTTATGTCTTTTATGTGTGGTGTTCATTTGATTAATTAATGATTTGCAGTTGAGTTACATAGGTATGTTTTACCTGTTTAACCATGCATTTTTTTTATATGTTTTATGTCTTTTATGTGTGGTGTTCATTTGATTAATGATTTGCAGTTGAGTTACATAGGTATGTTTTACCTGTTTAACAACAGATTTTTTTTTTTAGACATTTTATGTCTTTTATGTGTGGTGTTCATTTGATTAATTAATGATTTGCAGTTGAGTTACATAGGTATGTTTTACCTGTTTAACAACGCATTTTTTATACGTTTTATGTCTTTTATGTGTGGTGTTCATTTGATTAATTAATGATTTGCAGTTGAGTTACATAGGTATGTTTTACCTGTTTAACAACAGATTTTTTATACGTTTTATGTCTTTTATGTGTGGTGTTCATTTGATTAATTAATGATTTGCAGTTGAGTTACATAGGTATGTTTTACCTGTTTAACAACAGATTTTTTATACGTTTTATGTCTTTTATGTGTGGTGTTCATCTGGTTAATTAATGATTTGCAGTTGAGTTACATAGGTATGTTTTACCTGAAAATTGGGATTTTAAAAGCAAAACAAGACTATAAAATCAAGCTGGAGAATAAGATGGCGATGAATAATCTTGGATCTGCTTGGTCAAGCATGAAAGCCATTGCAGGCCTCCAACATTCTAAAGCCAGCAGGACCATCTGTTTTGATGGCTTCCAGTCTAATTTTGAATTTGCAAATGCTCTTAACTGTTTTTGTACACGTTTTGATGTTTTTGATTTTAGTCAGGAAATACAGGAAGTGAATCATAAAGTGTGTGACAATCAGCACTTTTTTATTTCCCAGAAGGATGTTGAAAAAACCTTCTGTTCCCTCAAACCAAGCAAAAGCTGTGGTTCTGATAATATTTGTGGTTGTTTGCTGAAATCATGTGGGAAAGAGCTGAGCTCTATTTTTCAGTATATTTTTAATCAGTCTTTAAAGATGCAGTACGTACCAAGAGTCTGGAAGGATGCTGTTATTATTCCTGTTCCAAAAATCAGTTCTCCCAAGACCCTCAATGATTTCAGACCAATTGCACTAACACTGATTGTCATGAAATGTTTTGAGAAACTTGTAAGATCTGAAATCTTGAAGACAACGGAACATGACCTTGATCCCATCCAATTCACTTATAGGCCCAACAGAGGAGTAGAAGATGCTACAGTCACTTTATTAAATTTGCTTTTTAAACATCTGGAGGGGAAAGGAACACATGCAAGACTTTTATTTATTGGCTTTTCATCTGCTTTTAACACAATCCAGCCCCATGTGTTAGCCTTGAGGCTTTTAGATCATTTTAAAGTAAGTAACAATCTTGTGGGCTGGATAATGAATTTTTTAACTGACAGGACACAGACAGTGAGAGTGAATGGAACTGTTTCGGATCAGGTTATATCCTCCACTGGTTCCCCACAAGGATGTATGCTCTCTCCACTTTTGTTTATCCTCTATACAAACGTGCCGTAGCAGAAGAGAGGATAGAACAATTTTAAAGTATGCAGATGACACAGTTATTGTCAGCCTGCTGAAAGACAATGATAGGAGTCACGGCCCAGTTGTTACTGATTTTCTTGACTGGTGCAGTAAGTCTTTTGTTGAGATGAACATCTCTAAAACAAAAACATGATTATTGACTTTTGTAAAAATAGTGCTCCCAGTCAAGAGGCAACAGTTTTAAAAGGTCAGACAGTGGAGTGTGTCAGCACATATACGAGGTCTGTTAGAAAAGTAACGGACCTTTTATTTTTTGCAAAAACTGTATGGATTTGAATCATGTGTGATTGCATCAGGCACATTCCACTGTTACAGGAGTTTTTGTAATGGAAAGACGAGCAGAGAAATTCGCCACGGAGCTGCTCATGGCGCGGGACGAAAGCACCTCCGTGTTGTGCCGAAATGTGCCGAAAAATTGCTATGTCCAGCTGTCTTGCCATTTCTCTGGTAGTCAGACGACGTCCCGGATCAACAAAGCGTTCACTTTGGAAATGATCTGGTCGTTTGAGCCTGTCGATCGCCGCTTGGTGCGCGGCGCGCCATCCGCCGGTGTGGGCCGTCTTTAATCCAGTTGTAATTGTCCTTAATCTGTGTGATCCCCATGAGATCTTCACAGAAAGCCATCTGAATTTGCGGCAGTCGATCAGCCAATTTCCTGACAATGAAAATCCGACGAGGGGGCTGGACCACTCCTCCCACAAGGCGTACTCACAGGCGAATGACGCAATCGACAGGCCTGAAAAAACTCACGCATGTGCATGAAGGTTCAAGCTTGGCTGATGCAATCACACATGATTCAAATCCATATAGTTTTTGCAAAAAATAAAAAGGTCAGTTACTTTTCTAACAGACCTCGTAAATATCTTGGAACTGTCATTGATGACAAACTGAACTTTGAGGCAAACTGTGACGCTGTGTACAAAAAGGGACACCAGCGCCTCTATTGTTTGAGGAAACTGTTCACTTTTAACATTGACAGAACGATGCTGACCTTGTTTTATCGTGCTTTTATAGAATCACTTTTATCCTTCTGTCTTGTTTCATGGTTTGGAAGCGTGTCCCTCAAAAACAAAAACTGTCTAAACCAAATTGTGAAATGGTCGAGCAAGCTGATTGGAGAGTCTCAGCTTCAGCCAGAATCCCTGTATATCAAACAGCTACAGAGGATAGCTGGTTCAATTCTGAGAGACCTGTTTATACGTTTTATGTCTTTTATCTGTGGTGTTCATCTGATTAATTAATGATTTGCAGTTGAGTTACATAGGTATGTTTTACCTGTTTAACAACACATTTTTTATACGTTTTATGTCTTTTATGTGTGGTGTTCATTTGATTAATTAATGATTTGCAGTTGAGTTACATAGGTATGTTTTACCTGTTTAACAAAAGATTTTTTCATGGGTTTTATGTCTTTTATGTGTGGTGTTCATTTGATTAATTAATGATTTGCAGTTGAGATACATAGGTATGTTTTTCCTGTTTAACAACAGATTTTTTATACGTTTCATGTCTTTTATCTGTGGTGTTCATTTGATTAATTAATGATTTGCAGTTGAGATACATAGGTATGTTTTTCCTGTTTAACAACAGATTTTTTATACGTTTCATGTCTTTTATCTGTGGTGTTCATTTGATTAATTAATGATTTGCAGTTGAGTTACATAGGTATGTTTTACCTGTTTAAGAAACAGTTTTTTTCATGGGTTTTATGTCTTTTATGTGTGATGTTCATTTGGTTAATTAATGATTTGCAGTTGAGTTACATAGGTATGTTTTACCTGTTTAACAACAGATTTTTTCATGGGTTTTATGTCTTTTATGTGTGGTGTTCATTTGATTAATTAATGATTTGCAGTTGAGTTACATAGGTTTGTTTTACCTGTTTAACAGCAGATTTTTTATATGTTTGAAATCTTTTATGTGTGGTGTTCATCTGATTAATTAATGATTTGCAGTTGAGTTACATAGGTTTGTTTTACCTGTTTAACAGCAGATTTTTTATATGTTTGAAATCTTTTATGTGTGGTGTTCATCTGATTAATTAATGATTTGCAGTTGAGTTACATAGGTTTGTTTTACCTGTTTAACAACAGATTTTTTTTATACGTTTTATGTCTTTTATGTGTGGTGTTCATTTGATTAATTAATGATTTGCAGTTGAGTTACATAGGTATGTTTTACCTGTTTAACAACAGATTTTTTCATGGGTTTTATGTCTTTTATGTGTGGTGCTCATTTGATTAATGATTTGCAGTTGAGTTACATAGGTATGTTTTACCTGTTTAACAAACAATTTTTTTCATGGGTTTTATGTCTTTTATGTGTGGTGTTCATTTGGTTAATTAATGATTTGCAGTTGAGTTACATAGGTATGTTTTACCTGTTTAACAACACATTTTTTATACGTTTTATGTATTTTATGTGTCGTGTTCATTTGATTAATTAATGATTTGCAGTTGAGTTACATAGGTATGTTTTACCTGTTTAACAACAGATTTTTTCATGGGTTTTATGTCTTTTATGTGTGGTGCTCATTTGATTAATGATTTGCAGTTGAGTTACATAGGTATGTTTTACCTGTTTAACAAACAATTTTTTTCATGGGTTTTATGTCTTTTATGTGTGGTGTTCATTTGGTTAATTAATGATTTGCAGTTGAGTTACATAGGTATGTTTTACCTGTTTAACAACACATTTTTTATACGTTTTATGTATTTTATGTGTCGTGTTCATTTGATTAATTAATGATTTGCAGTTGAGTTACATAGGTATGTTTTACCTGTTTAACAACACATTTTTTATACGTTTTATGTCTTTTATGTGTGGTATTCATTTGATTAATTAATGATTTGCAGTTGAGATACATAGGTATGTTTTTCCTGTTTAACAACAGATTTTTTATACGTTTCATGTCTTTTATCTGTGGTGTTCATTTGATTAATTAATGATTTGCAGTTGAGTTACATAGGTATGTTTTACCTGTTTAACAAACAGTTTTTTTTCATGGGTTTTATGTCTTTTATGTGTGATGTTCATTTGGTTAATTAATGATTTGCAGTTGAGTTACATAGGTATGTTTTACCTGTTTAACAGCAGATTTTTTATATGTTTGAAGTCTTTTATGTGTGGTGTTCATCTGATTAATTAATGATTTGCAGTTGAGTTACATAGGTTTGTTTTACCTGTTTAACAACAGATTTTTTTTATACGTTTTATGTCTTTTATGTGTGGTGTTCATTTGATTAATTAATGATTTGCAGTTGAGTTACATAGGTATGTTTTACCTGTTTAACAACAGATTTTTTCATGGGTTTTATGTCTTTTATGTGTGGTGTTCATTTGGTTAATTAATGATTTGCAGTTGAGTTACATAGGTATGTTTTACCTGTTTAACAACGCATTTTTTATACGTTTTATGTCTTTTATGTGTCGTGTTCATTTGATTAATTAATGATTTGCAGTTGAGTTACATAGGTATGTTTTACCTGTTTAACAAAAGATTTTTTCATGGGTTTTATGTCTTTTATGTGTGGTATTCATTTGATTAATTAATGATTTGCAGTTGAGTTACACAGGTATGTTTTACGTGTTTAACAACAGATTTTTTTATACGTCTTATGTCTTTTATGTGTGGTGTTCATTTGATTAATTAATGATTTGCAGTTGAGTTACATAGGTATGTTTTACCTGTTTAACAACAGATTTTTTATACGTTTTATTTCTTTTATGTGTGGTGTTCATTTGATTAATTAAGGATTTGCAATTGAGTTACACAGGTATGTTTTACCTGTTTAACAACAGATTTTGTATATGTTTTATGTCTTTTATGTGTGGTGTTCATTTGATTAATTAAAGATTTGCAGTTGAGTTACACAGGTATGTTTTACGTGTTTAACAACAGATTTTTTTATACGTCTTATGTCTTTTATGTGTGGTGTTCATTTGATTAATTAATGATTTGCAGTTGAGTTACATAGGTATGTTTTACCTGTTTAACCAAAGATTTTTTATTTTTATGGGTTTTATGTCTTTTATGTGTGGTGTTTATTTGATTAATTAATGATTTGCAGTTGAGTTACATAGGTTTGTTTTACCTGTTTAACAACAGATGTTTTTCATGGGTTTTATGTCTTTTATGTGTGATGTTCATTTGATTAATTAATGATTTGCAGTTGAGTTACATAGGTATGTTTTTCCTGTTTAACAGATTGTTTTATACATTTCATGTCTCTTATCTGTGGTGTTCATTTGATTAATTAATGATTTGCAGTTGATTTACATAGGTATGTTTTACCTGTTTAACAAAAGATTTTTTCATGGGTTTTATGTCTTTTATGTGTGGTGTTCATTTGATTAATTAATGATTTGCAGTTGAGTTACATAGGTATGTTTTACCGGTTTAACAACAGATTTTTTCATGGGTTTTATGTCTTTTATGTGTGGTGTTCATTTGATTAATTAATGATTTGCAGTTGAGTTACATAGGTATGTTTTTCCTGTTTAACAACAGATTGTTTTATACGTCTTATGTCTTTTATGTGTGGTGTTCATTTGGTTAATTAATGATTTGCAGTTCTCTTACATAGGTATGTTTTACCGGTTTAACAACAGATTTTTTCATGGGTTTTATGTCTTTTATGTGTGGTGTTCATTTGATTAATTAATGATTTGCAGTTGAGTTACATAGGTATGTTTTACCTGTTTAACAAACAATTTTTTTCATGGGTGTTATGTCTTTTATGTGTGGTGTTCATTTGGTTAATTAATGATTTGCAGTTGAGATACATAGGTATGTTTTACCTGTTTAACAACTCATTTTTTATACGTTTTATTTCTTTTATGTGTGGTGTTCATTTGGTTAATTAATGATTTGCAGTTGAGATACATAGGTATGTTTTACCTGTTTAACAACAGATTTTGTATATGTTTTATGTCTTTTATGTGTGGTGTTCATTTGGTTAATTAATGATTTGCAGTTGAGTTACATAGGTATGTTTTACCTGTTTAACAACTCATTTTTTATACGTTTTATTTCTTTTATGTGTGGTGTTCATTTGATTAATTAATGATTTGCAGTTGAGTTACATAGGTATGTTTTACGTGTTTACCAACATATTTTTTATACGTTTTATGTCTTTTATCTGTGGTGTTCATTTGATTAATTAATGATTTGCAGTTGAGTTACATAGGTATGTTTTACCTGTTTAACAACTCATTTTTATACGTTTTATTTCTTTTATGTGTGGTGTTCATTTGATTAATTAATGATTTGCAGTTGAGTTACATAGGTATGTTTTACCTGTTTAACAACTCATTTTTTATACGTTTTATTTCTTTTATGTGTGGTGTTCATTTGGTTAATTAATGATTTGCAGTTGAGATACATAGGTATGTTTTACCTGTTTAACAACAGATTTTGTATATGTTTTATGTCTTTTATGTGTGGTGTTCATTTGGTTAATTAATGATTTGCAGTTGAGTTACATAGGTATGTTTTACCTGTTTAACAACTCATTTTTTATACGTTTTATTTCTTTTATGTGTGGTGTTCATTTGATTAATTAATGATTTGCAGTTGAGTTACATAGGTATGTTTTACCTGTTTAACAACGCATTTGTTGTGTGGGCCGCTGAAGAGGAGGTACTGCTGGCCCACCACCACCAGAGGGCGCCCTGCCTGGAGTGCGGGCTCCAGGCACCAGAGGGCGCCGCCGCCTCACGGGAGCAGCCTCGGTGACAGCTGTCACCCATCACCTGAGACAGCTGACGGCAATCATCAGTGGGGTATATCAGCAGGACGGCATCTCCACCTCATTGCCGAGATATCGTACTACCTGGAAGGTAATATTCTCAGCTGACTGCTTGACAGTAACCTTTTGTGACTTTTGTGAGTGATAACAGACCTTTTTTCCAACGAGAGGTGGAGGTAGCTTTCCTGCCGTGTGGATTACTGGGTGCAAACGCGCCCACCTTTAATTGTGTTTTTGTTCCTCGCCAGCAGTACCAGGTCCGACACGCGGAGGCAGTGGCCACCTGGGAGTTCGGGACTTGGCGGCTCCAGTATACCCGGGGTCCTGTGGCGGAGGAAGCCGTGTGGTACCGGTCTTACCTTGGAGAGGCGTCTCCTATCTTCGAGCCTGCCCACACGACACTTCTGTAAATTGACTGTTGTCCATTTCTGTGATTGGTTGTATTCGTTGTGCACATTCACAACAGTAAAGCGTTGTTATTTGACTTACTCCATTGTCCGTTCATTTGCGCCCCCTGTTGTGGGTCCGTGTTCCTACACTTTCCCAACAGCATTTTTTTATACGTTTTATGTCTTTTATGTGTAGTGTTCATTTGATTAATTAATGATTTGCAGTTGAGTTACATAGGTATGTTTTACCTGTTTAACAACAGATTTTTTTTTATACGTTTTATGTCTTTTATGTGTGGTGTTCATTTGATTAATTAATGATTTGCAGTTGAGTTACATAGGTATGTTTTACCTGTTTAACAACAGATTTTTTATACATTTCATGTCTTTTATGTGTGGTGTTCATTTAATTAATGATTTGCAGTTGAGTTACATAGGTATGTTTTACCTGTTTAACAACAGATTTTTTTTTTTAGACATTTTATGTCTTTTATGTGTGGTGTTCATTTGATTAATTAATGATTTGCAGTTGAGTTACATAGGTATGTTTTACCTGTTTAACAACGCATTTTTTATACGTTTTATGTCTTTTATGTGTGGTGTTCATTTGATTAATTAATGATTTGCAGTTGAGTTACATAGGTATGTTTTACCTGTTTAACAACAGATTTTTTATACGTTTTATGTCTTTTATGTGTGGTGTTCTTTTGATTAATTAATGATTTGCAGTTGAGTTACATAGGTATGTTTTACCTGTTTAACAACAGATTTTTTTATACGTTTTATGTCTTTTATGTGTGGTGTTCATTTGATTAATTAATGATTTGCAGTTGAGTTACATAGGTATGTTTTACCTGTTTAACCATGCATTTTTTTTATATGTTTTATGTCTTTTATGTGTGGTGTTCATTTGATTAATGATTTGCAGTTGAGTTACATAGGTATGTTTTACCTGTTTAACAACAGATTTTTTTTTTTAGACATTTTATGTCTTTTATGTGTGGTGTTCATTTGATTAATTAATGATTTGCAGTTGAGTTACATAGGTATGTTTTACCTGTTTAACAACGCATTTTTTATACGTTTTATGTCTTTTATGTGTGGTGTTCATTTGATTAATTAATGATTTGCAGTTGAGTTACATAGGTATGTTTTACCTGTTTAACAACAGATTTTTTATACGTTTTATGTCTTTTATGTGTGGTGTTCATTTGATTAATTAATGATTTGCAGTTGAGTTACATAGGTATGTTTTACCTGTTTAACAACAGATTTTTTATACGTTTTATGTCTTTTATGTGTGGTGTTCATCTGGTTAATTAATGATTTGCAGTTGAGTTACATAGGTATGTTTTACCTGAAAATTGGGATTTTAAAAGCAAAACAAGACTATAAAATCAAGCTGGAGAATAAGATGGCGATGAATAATCTTGGATCTGCTTGGTCAAGCATGAAAGCCATTGCAGGCCTCCAACATTCTAAAGCCAGCAGGACCATCTGTTTTGATGGCTTCCAGTCTAATTTTGAATTTGCAAATGCTCTTAACTGTTTTTGTACACGTTTTGATGTTTTTGATTTTAGTCAGGAAATACAGGAAGTGAATCATAAAGTGTGTGACAATCAGCACTTTTTTATTTCCCAGAAGGATGTTGAAAAAACCTTCTGTTCCCTCAAACCAAGCAAAAGCTGTGGTTCTGATAATATTTGTGGTTGTTTGCTGAAATCATGTGGGAAAGAGCTGAGCTCTATTTTTCAGTATATTTTTAATCAGTCTTTAAAGATGCAGTACGTACCAAGAGTCTGGAAGGATGCTGTTATTATTCCTGTTCCAAAAATCAGTTCTCCCAAGACCCTCAATGATTTCAGACCAATTGCACTAACACTGATTGTCATGAAATGTTTTGAGAAACTTGTAAGATCTGAAATCTTGAAGACAACGGAACATGACCTTGATCCCATCCAATTCACTTATAGGCCCAACAGAGGAGTAGAAGATGCTACAGTCACTTTATTAAATTTGCTTTTTAAACATCTGGAGGGGAAAGGAACACATGCAAGACTTTTATTTATTGGCTTTTCATCTGCTTTTAACACAATCCAGCCCCATGTGTTAGCCTTGAGGCTTTTAGATCATTTTAAAGTAAGTAACAATCTTGTGGGCTGGATAATGAATTTTTTAACTGACAGGACACAGACAGTGAGAGTGAATGGAACTGTTTCGGATCAGGTTATATCCTCCACTGGTTCCCCACAAGGATGTATGCTCTCTCCACTTTTGTTTATCCTCTATACAAACATGTGCCGTAGCAGAAGAGAGGATAGAACAATTTTAAAGTATGCAGATGACACAGTTATTGTCAGCCTGCTGAAAGACAATGATAGGAGTCACGGCCCAGTTGTTACTGATTTTCTTGACTGGTGCAGTAAGTCTTTTGTTGAGATGAACATCTCTAAAACAAAAACATGATTATTGACTTTTGTAAAAATAGTGCTCCCAGTCAAGAGGCAACAGTTTTAAAAGGTCAGACAGTGGAGTGTGTCAGCACATATACGAGGTCTGTTAGAAAAGTAACGGACCTTTTATTTTTTGCAAAAACTGTATGGATTTGAATCATGTGTGATTGCATCAGGCACATTCCACTGTTACAGGAGTTTTTGTAATGGAAAGACGAGCAGAGAAATTCGCCACGGAGCTGCTCATGGCGCGGGACGAAAGCACCTCCGTGTTGTGCCGAAATGTGCCGAAAAATTGCTATGTCCAGCTGTCTTGCCATTTCTCTGGTAGTCAGACGACGTCCCGGATCAACAAAGCGTTCACTTTGGAAATGATCTGGTCGTTTGAGCCTGTCGATCGCCGCTTGGTGCGCGGCGCGCCATCCGCCGGTGTGGGCCGTCTTTAATCCAGTTGTAATTGTCCTTAATCTGTGTGATCCCCATGAGATCTTCACAGAAAGCCATCTGAATTTGCGGCAGTCGATCAGCCAATTTCCTGACAATGAAAATCCGACGAGGGGGCTGGACCACTCCTCCCACAAGGCGTACTCACAGGCGAATGACGCAATCGACAGGCCTGAAAAAACTCACGCATGTGCATGAAGGTTCAAGCTTGGCTGATGCAATCACACATGATTCAAATCCATATAGTTTTTGCAAAAAATAAAAAGGTCAGTTACTTTTCTAACAGACCTCGTAAATATCTTGGAACTGTCATTGATGACAAACTGAACTTTGAGGCAAACTGTGACGCTGTGTACAAAAAGGGACACCAGCGCCTCTATTGTTTGAGGAAACTGTTCACTTTTAACATTGACAGAACGATGCTGACCTTGTTTTATCGTGCTTTTATAGAATCACTTTTATCCTTCTGTCTTGTTTCATGGTTTGGAAGCGTGTCCCTCAAAAACAAAAACTGTCTAAACCAAATTGTGAAATGGTCGAGCAAGCTGATTGGAGAGTCTCAGCTTCAGCCAGAATCCCTGTATATCAAACAGCTACAGAGGATAGCTGGTTCAATTCTGAGAGACCTGTTTATACGTTTTATGTCTTTTATCTGTGGTGTTCATCTGATTAATTAATGATTTGCAGTTGAGTTACATAGGTATGTTTTACCTGTTTAACAACACATTTTTTATACGTTTTATGTCTTTTATGTGTGGTGTTCATTTGATTAATTAATGATTTGCAGTTGAGTTACATAGGTATGTTTTACCTGTTTAACAAAAGATTTTTTCATGGGTTTTATGTCTTTTATGTGTGGTGTTCATTTGATTAATTAATGATTTGCAGTTGAGATACATAGGTATGTTTTTCCTGTTTAACAACAGATTTTTTATACGTTTCATGTCTTTTATCTGTGGTGTTCATTTGATTAATTAATGATTTGCAGTTGAGATACATAGGTATGTTTTTCCTGTTTAACAACAGATTTTTTATACGTTTCATGTCTTTTATCTGTGGTGTTCATTTGATTAATTAATGATTTGCAGTTGAGTTACATAGGTATGTTTTACCTGTTTAAGAAACAGTTTTTTTCATGGGTTTTATGTCTTTTATGTGTGATGTTCATTTGGTTAATTAATGATTTGCAGTTGAGTTACATAGGTATGTTTTACCTGTTTAACAACAGATTTTTTCATGGGTTTTATGTCTTTTATGTGTGGTGTTCATTTGATTAATTAATGATTTGCAGTTGAGTTACATAGGTTTGTTTTACCTGTTTAACAGCAGATTTTTTATATGTTTGAAATCTTTTATGTGTGGTGTTCATCTGATTAATTAATGATTTGCAGTTGAGTTACATAGGTTTGTTTTACCTGTTTAACAGCAGATTTTTTATATGTTTGAAATCTTTTATGTGTGGTGTTCATCTGATTAATTAATGATTTGCAGTTGAGTTACATAGGTTTGTTTTACCTGTTTAACAACAGATTTTTTTTATACGTTTTATGTCTTTTATGTGTGGTGTTCATTTGATTAATTAATGATTTGCAGTTGAGTTACATAGGTATGTTTTACCTGTTTAACAACAGATTTTTTCATGGGTTTTATGTCTTTTATGTGTGGTGCTCATTTGATTAATGATTTGCAGTTGAGTTACATAGGTATGTTTTACCTGTTTAACAAACAATTTTTTTCATGGGTTTTATGTCTTTTATGTGTGGTGTTCATTTGGTTAATTAATGATTTGCAGTTGAGTTACATAGGTATGTTTTACCTGTTTAACAACACATTTTTTATACGTTTTATGTATTTTATGTGTCGTGTTCATTTGATTAATTAATGATTTGCAGTTGAGTTACATAGGTATGTTTTACCTGTTTAACAACAGATTTTTTCATGGGTTTTATGTCTTTTATGTGTGGTGCTCATTTGATTAATGATTTGCAGTTGAGTTACATAGGTATGTTTTACCTGTTTAACAAACAATTTTTTTCATGGGTTTTATGTCTTTTATGTGTGGTGTTCATTTGGTTAATTAATGATTTGCAGTTGAGTTACATAGGTATGTTTTACCTGTTTAACAACACATTTTTTATACGTTTTATGTATTTTATGTGTCGTGTTCATTTGATTAATTAATGATTTGCAGTTGAGTTACATAGGTATGTTTTACCTGTTTAACAACACATTTTTTATACGTTTTATGTCTTTTATGTGTGGTATTCATTTGATTAATTAATGATTTGCAGTTGAGATACATAGGTATGTTTTTCCTGTTTAACAACAGATTTTTTATACGTTTCATGTCTTTTATCTGTGGTGTTCATTTGATTAATTAATGATTTGCAGTTGAGTTACATAGGTATGTTTTACCTGTTTAACAAACAGTTTTTTTTCATGGGTTTTATGTCTTTTATGTGTGATGTTCATTTGGTTAATTAATGATTTGCAGTTGAGTTACATAGGTATGTTTTACCTGTTTAACAGCAGATTTTTTATATGTTTGAAGTCTTTTATGTGTGGTGTTCATCTGATTAATTAATGATTTGCAGTTGAGTTACATAGGTTTGTTTTACCTGTTTAACAACAGATTTTTTTTATACGTTTTATGTCTTTTATGTGTGGTGTTCATTTGATTAATTAATGATTTGCAGTTGAGTTACATAGGTATGTTTTACCTGTTTAACAACAGATTTTTTCATGGGTTTTATGTCTTTTATGTGTGGTGTTCATTTGGTTAATTAATGATTTGCAGTTGAGTTACATAGGTATGTTTTACCTGTTTAACAACGCATTTTTTATACGTTTTATGTCTTTTATGTGTCGTGTTCATTTGATTAATTAATGATTTGCAGTTGAGTTACATAGGTATGTTTTACCTGTTTAACAAAAGATTTTTTCATGGGTTTTATGTCTTTTATGTGTGGTATTCATTTGATTAATTAATGATTTGCAGTTGAGTTACACAGGTATGTTTTACGTGTTTAACAACAGATTTTTTTATACGTCTTATGTCTTTTATGTGTGGTGTTCATTTGATTAATTAATGATTTGCAGTTGAGTTACATAGGTATGTTTTACCTGTTTAACAACAGATTTTTTATACGTTTTATTTCTTTTATGTGTGGTGTTCATTTGATTAATTAAGGATTTGCAATTGAGTTACACAGGTATGTTTTACCTGTTTAACAACAGATTTTGTATATGTTTTATGTCTTTTATGTGTGGTGTTCATTTGATTAATTAAAGATTTGCAGTTGAGTTACACAGGTATGTTTTACGTGTTTAACAACAGATTTTTTATACGTCTTATGTCTTTTATGTGTGGTGTTCATTTGATTAATTAATGATTTGCAGTTGAGTTACATAGGTATGTTTTACCTGTTTAACCAAAGATTTTTTATTTTTATGGGTTTTATGTCTTTTATGTGTGGTGTTTATTTGATTAATTAATGATTTGCAGTTGAGTTTCATAGGTATGTTTTTCCTGTTTAACAACAGATTTTTTTTATACCTTTCATGTCTTTTATCTGTGGTGTTCATTTGATTAATTAATGATTTGCAGTTGAGTTACATAGGTTTGTTTTACCTGTTTAACAACAGATGTTTTTCATGGGTTTTATGTCTTTTATGTGTGATGTTCATTTGATTAATTAATGATTTGCAGTTGAGTTACATAGGTATGTTTTTCCTGTTTAACAGATTGTTTTATACATTTCATGTCTCTTATCTGTGGTGTTCATTTGATTAATTAATGATTTGCAGTTGATTTACATAGGTATGTTTTACCTGTTTAACAAAAGATTTTTTCATGGGTTTTATGTCTTTTATGTGTGGTGTTCATTTGATTAATTAATGATTTGCAGTTGAGTTACATAGGTATGTTTTACCGGTTTAACAACAGATTTTTTCATGGGTTTTATGTCTTTTATGTGTGGTGTTCATTTGATTAATTAATGATTTGCAGTTGAGTTACATAGGTATGTTTTTCCTGTTTAACAACAGATTGTTTTATACGTCTTATGTCTTTTATGTGTGGTGTTCATTTGGTTAATTAATGATTTGCAGTTCTCTTACATAGGTATGTTTTACCGGTTTAACAACAGATTTTTTCATGGGTTTTATGTCTTTTATGTGTGGTGTTCATTTGATTAATTAATGATTTGCAGTTGAGTTACATAGGTATGTTTTACCTGTTTAACAAACAATTTTTTTCATGGGTGTTATGTCTTTTATGTGTGGTGTTCATTTGGTTAATTAATGATTTGCAGTTGAGATACATAGGTATGTTTTACCTGTTTAACAACTCATTTTTTATACGTTTTATTTCTTTTATGTGTGGTGTTCATTTGGTTAATTAATGATTTGCAGTTGAGATACATAGGTATGTTTTACCTGTTTAACAACAGATTTTGTATATGTTTTATGTCTTTTATGTGTGGTGTTCATTTGGTTAATTAATGATTTGCAGTTGAGTTACATAGGTATGTTTTACCTGTTTAACAACTCATTTTTTATACGTTTTATTTCTTTTATGTGTGGTGTTCATTTGATTAATTAATGATTTGCAGTTGAGTTACATAGGTATGTTTTACGTGTTTACCAACATATTTTTTATACGTTTTATGTCTTTTATCTGTGGTGTTCATTTGATTAATTAATGATTTGCAGTTGAGTTACATAGGTATGTTTTACCTGTTTAACAACTCATTTTTTATACGTTTTATTTCTTTTATGTGTGGTGTTCATTTGATTAATTAATGATTTGCAGTTGAGTTACATAGGTATGTTTTACCTGTTTAACAACTCATTTTTTATACGTTTTATTTCTTTTATGTGTGGTGTTCATTTGGTTAATTAATGATTTGCAGTTGAGATACATAGGTATGTTTTACCTGTTTAACAACAGATTTTGTATATGTTTTATGTCTTTTATGTGTGGTGTTCATTTGGTTAATTAATGATTTGCAGTTGAGTTACATAGGTATGTTTTACCTGTTTAACAACTCATTTTTTATACGTTTTATTTCTTTTATGTGTGGTGTTCATTTGATTAATTAATGATTTGCAGTTGAGTTACATAGGTATGTTTTACGTGTTTACCAACATATTTTTTATACGTTTTATGTCTTTTATCTGTGGTGTTCATTTGATTAATTAATGATTTGCAGTTGAGTTACATAGGTATGTTTTACCTGTTTAACAACTCATTTTTATACGTTTTATTTCTTTTATGTGTGGTGTTCATTTGATTAATTAATGATTTGCAGTTGAGTTACATAGGTATGTTTTACCTGTTTAACAACTCATTTTTTATACGTTTTATTTCTTTTATCTGTGGTGTTCATTTGATTAATTAATGATTTGCAGTTGAGTTACATAGGTATGTTTTACCTGTTTAACAACTCATTTTTTATACGTTTTATTTCTTTTATCTGTGGTGTTCATTTGATTAATTAATGATTTGCAGTTGAGTTACATAGGTATGTTTTACCTGTTTAACAACACATTTTTTATACGTTTTATGTCTTTTATGTGTGGTGTTCATTTTGTTAATTAATGACTTGCAGTTGCTCTGGATAGGCATGTTTTATGTGTTGAACTACAGGTTTATGTGTTTATTTTATTTGATCCTTTATTTAACCAGGTTAATCCCATTGAGATCCAGATCTCTTTTGCAAGGGAAACTTGGACAATTATAATTTTCCAATTCACCTAACCTGCATGTCTTTAAATGTGGGAGGAAACCGGAGCACCTGGAGGAAATCTACACAAACACGGGGGGAACATGCAAACTCCATACAGAGAGGACACGGGGGAATCGAACCCATAACCTTCTTGTTGTGAGGCAACAGTGCTAACCACTAAGCCACTGTGCTGCCCACCATGTGTTGGTGCTTAATTGTGTACAATTAAAGGGGAGCTGTTATGGGTCACCCCTTATTTTTTATTAATGGTATGTTCCACATATGTGCCAGCGCGGTCTGTGTGCCAGAGGGCTTGTTGCTAACACACGCACGTGAATAGCTCAGGCTCTCGGCGTCTTCCTTGTGCAGGTGCGAACACACGGTTGCCAGGTTCATCTGGCCAACAACTGCACCTAGCAAACTGCTTCACAAAGACACAAAGTGGCATCAGGAGCAGGAAACAGCTTTTCAGGAGGCTCAAGAGCTCCTCCACTCTAAAAGTCCTTTTATCTGTGGTGTTCATTTGATTAATTAATGATTTGCAGTTGATTTACATAGGTATGTTTTACCTGTTTAACAAAAGATTTTTTCATGGGTTTTATGTCTTTTATGTGTGGTGTTCATTTGATTAATTAATGATTTGCAGTTGAGTTACATAGGTATGTTTTTCCTGTTTAACAACAGATTGTTTTATACGTCTTATGTCTTTTATGTGTGGTGTTCATTTGGTTAATTAATGATTTGCAGTTCTCTTACATAGGTATGTTTTACCGGTTTAACAACAGATTTTTTCATGGGTTTTATGTTTTTTATGTGTGGTGTTCATTTGATTAATTAATGATTTGCAGTTGAGTTACATAGGTATGTTTTACCTGTTTAACAAACAATTTTTTTCATGGGTGTTATGTCTTTTATGTGTGGTGTTCATTTGGTTAATTAATGATTTGCAGTTGAGATACATAGGTATGTTTTACCTGTTTAACAACTCATTTTTTATACGTTTTATTTCTTTTATGTGTGGTGTTCATTTGGTTAATTAATGATTTGCAGTTGAGATACATAGGTATGTTTTACCTGTTTAACAACAGATTTTGTATATGTTTTATGTCTTTTATGTGTGGTGTTCATTTGGTTAATTAATGATTTGCAGTTGAGTTACATAGGTATGTTTTACCTGTTTAACAACTCATTTTTTATACGTTTTATTTCTTTTATGTGTGGTGTTCATTTGATTAATTAATGATTTGCAGTTGAGTTACATAGGTATGTTTTACGTGTTTACCAACATATTTTTTATACGTTTTATTTCTTTTATGTGTGGTGTGCATTTGATTAATTAATGATTTGCAGTTGAGTTACATAGGTATGTTTTACCTGTTTAACAACTCATTTTTTATACGTTTTATTTCTTTTATCTGTGGTGTTCATTTGATTAATGATTTGCAGTTGAGTTACATAGGTATGTTTTACCTGTTTAACAACTCATTTTTTATACGTTTTATTTCTTTTATGTGTGGTGTTCATTTGATTAATTAATGATTTGCAGTTGAGTTACATAGGTATGTTTTACCTGTTTAACAACTCATTTTTTATACGTTTTATTTCTTTTATCTGTGGTGTTCATTTGATTAATTAATGATTTGCAGTTGAGTTACATAGGTATGTTTTACCTGTTTAACAACACATTTTTTATACGTTTTATGTCTTTTATGTGTGGTGTTCATTTTGTTAATTAATGACTTGCAGTTGCTCTGGATAGGCATGTTTTATGTGTTGAACTACAGGTTTATGTGTTTATTTTATTTGATCCTTTATTTAACCAGGTTAATCCCATTGAGATCCAGATCTCTTTTGCAAGGGAAACTTGGACAATTATAATTTTCCAATTCACCTAACCTGCATGTCTTTAAATGTGGGAGGAAACCGGAGCACCTGGAGGAAATCTACACAAACACGGGGGGAACATGCAAACTCCATACAGAGAGGACACGGGGGAATCGAACCCATAACCTTCTTGTTGTGAGGCAACAGTGCTAACCACTAAGCCACTGTGCTGCCCACCATGTGTTGGTGCTTAATTGTGTACAATTAAAGGGGAGCTGTTATGGGTCACCCCTTATTTTTTCTTAATGGTATGTTCCACATATGTGCCAGCGCGGTCTGTGTGCCAGAGGGCTTGTTGCTAACACACGCACGTGAATAGCTCAGGCTCTCGGCGTCTTCCTTGTGCAGGTGCAAACACACGGTTGCCAGGTTCATCTGGCCAACAACTGCACCTAGCAAACTGCTTCACAAAGACACAAAGTGGCATCAGGAGCAGGAAACAGCTTTTCAGGAGGCTCAAGAGCTCCTCCACTCTAAAAGTCCTTTTATCTGTGGTGTTCATTTGATTAATTAATGATTTGCAGTTGATTTACATAGGTATGTTTTACCTGTTTAACAAAAGATTTTTTCATGGGTTTTATGTCTTTTATGTGTGGTGTTCATTTGATTAATTAATGATTTGCAGTTGAGTTACATAGGTATGTTTTTCCTGTTTAACAACAGATTGTTTTATACGTCTTATGTCTTTTATGTGTGGTGTTCATTTGGTTAATTAATGATTTGCAGTTCTCTTACATAGGTATGTTTTACCGGTTTAACAACAGATTTTTTCATGGGTTTTATGTCTTTTATGTGTGGTGTTCATTTGATTAATTAATGATTTGCAGTTGAGTTACATAGGTATGTTTTACCTGTTTAACAAACAATTTTTTTCATGGGTGTTATGTCTTTTATGTGTGGTGTTCATTTGGTTAATTAATGATTTGCAGTTGAGATACATAGGTATGTTTTACCTGTTTAACAACTCATTTTTTATACGTTTTATTTCTTTTATGTGTGGTGTTCATTTGGTTAATTAATGATTTGCAGTTGAGATACATAGGTATGTTTTACCTGTTTAACAACAGATTTTGTATATGTTTTATGTCTTTTATGTGTGGTGTTCATTTGGTTAATTAATGATTTGCAGTTGAGTTACATAGGTATGTTTTACCTGTTTAACAACTCATTTTTTATACGTTTTATTTCTTTTATGTGTGGTGTTCATTTGATTAATTAATGATTTGCAGTTGAGTTACATAGGTATGTTTTACGTGTTTACCAACATATTTTTTATACGTTTTATGTCTTTTATCTGTGGTGTTCATTTGATTAATTAATGATTTGCAGTTGAGTTACATAGGTATGTTTTACCTGTTTAACAACTCATTTTTTATACGTTTTATTTCTTTTATGTGTGGTGTTCATTTGATTAATTAATGATTTGCAGTTGAGTTACATAGGTATGTTTTACCTGTTTAACAACTCATTTTTTATACGTTTTATTTCTTTTATGTGTGGTGTTCATTTGATTAATTAATGATTTGCAGTTGAGTTACATAGGTATGTTTTACCTGTTTAACAACTCATTTTTTATACGTTTTATTTCTTTTATCTGTGGTGTTCATTTGATTAATGATTTGCAGTTGAGTTACATAGGTATGTTTTACCTGTTTAACAACTCATTTTTTATACGTTTTATTTCTTTTATGTGTGGTGTTCATTTGATTAATTAATGATTTGCAGTTGAGTTACATAGGTATGTTTTACCTGTTTAACAACTCATTTTTTATACGTTTTATTTCTTTTATCTGTGGTGTTCATTTGATTAATGATTTGCAGTTGAGTTACATAGGTATGTTTTACCTGTTTAACAACTCATTTTTTATACGTTTTATTTCTTTTATCTGTGGTGTTCATTTGATTAATGATTTGCAGTTGAGTTACATAGGTATGTTTTACCTGTTTAACAACTCATTTTTTATACGTTTTATTTCTTTTATCTGTGGTGTTCATTTGATTAATTAATGATTTGCAGTTGAGTTACATAGGTATGTTTTACCTGTTTAACAACACATTTTTTATACGTTTTATGTCTTTTATGTGTGGTGTTCATTTTGTTAATTAATGACTTGCAGTTGCTCTGGATAGGCATGTTTTATGTGTTGAACTACAGGTTTATGTGTTTATTTTATTTGATCCTTTATTTAACCAGGTTAATCCCATTGAGATCCAGATCTCTTTTGCAAGGGAAACTTGGACAATTATAATTTTCCAATTCACCTAACCTGCATGTCTTTAAATGTGGGAGGAAACCGGAGCACCTGGAGGAAATCTACACAAACACGGGGGGAACATGCAAACTCCATACAGAGAGGACACGGGGGAATCGAACCCATAACCTTCTTGTTGTGAGGCAACAGTGCTAACCACTAAGCCACTGTGCTGCCCACCATGTGTTGGTGCTTAATTGTGTACAATTAAAGGGGAGCTGTTATGGGTCACCCCTTATTTTTTATTAATGGTATGTTCCACATATGTGCCAGCGCGGTCTGTGTGCCAGAGGGCTTGTTGCTAACACACGCACGTGAATAGCTCAGGCTCTCGGCGTCTTCCTTGTGCAGGTGCAAACACACGGTTGCCAGGTTCATCTGGCCAACAACTGCACCTAGCAAACTGCTTCACAAAGACACAAAGTGGCATCAGGAGCAGGAAACAGCTTTTCAGGAGGCTCAAGAGCTCCTCCACTCTAAAAGTCCTTTTCTTTATTTCGACCCAGAGAAATACATTTTGCTGTCATGTGACGTCTCCCCCTACGGAGTCCGGGCGGTGTTGTCACATGTGATGGAGGACGGTTCTGACAAACTCAGTGTTTTGCTTTGAGGACTCTGGCTGCAGTGGAGGAGGGGTTCCTGCAGTTAGATGCAGAAAGTCTATTGGTTGTTTGCAGTTTTCACCCAATCCTCCACATCAAGGTGTTTACGATTGTTACAGATCATAAATCACAGCCTTTTGATTTCAGTGCATCCTTCAGCCAGAATAGAGCGCTGGGCTCTCACACTGTCAGCTCACCACTACACCACACTGTACAGGGCACCACAAATGCTGATGCTTTGGGTTGATTGCCTTTGCCAGAGGTCCCGTGTCCTTCGTATGTGCCTACAGAGATTGTGTTTTTGTTAGAAAGACTTGCAGACATGCCCATAAAAGCGACTCAGAGATTTGTCACTGGACTGGGAGGAAGCCAGTCGTCTCCAGAGTCTAATGGTCCTTTTGCGGGGCGGGCCAGATGCTGGTGAAGGGGAAGAGCTGGGAACACTTGCTAAATGTAAAACCCAACTGAGTTTACAGGATGGTTGCATTTTTGGGGGTCAAGAGTTGTCGTAAATCCACCTGGGCGCAAACGGATTGTGGAAGAAATACATGAGACGCACACTGAAAAGTCTGGTAAGGTCCTATGTCTGGTGGCCATACATGGATCAGGATGTGGAGACCAAAGTAAAGACATGCACAGTGTCAGACTCATCAGAACATGTCACCACCAGCCCCATGCATCCATGGGAGTGGCCTGACCACCCCTGGTCCCAGATCATGGACAAACATTCAGTAGGGAGCTGTTCCCTGGATTTAGGTGTTCATCCCCCACAGTTCACCCTTTGGTCAGTGTGTTGTGGGACTTGATTGATTGATTGATTAAGCACTGTTCCCGAACCCTCCAGGTCACGACCTCCTTCATGGTACCTGCATGCCCGACTGGCTTGACTCGCTCCTGCTGCTCTTCCGGCTCAGTTCCGATTGTCCGGGTGTTGGCTCGCTTCAGGAAGTCTGCTGGCAGCCTGCAACAGAATGTTTGAAGCCCAACTGCTTCACAAATTTGCTAACAAACATTAACTGTACTACTACGAGAAAACAACACTTTAACTGAGTCAAACATGTTCCCATGACAGTCTGTGATCATGAGAACACACCGTCTTCCTACTTAACCCCACTAAGTTGACTTGTGTGTGACCCCTCACTTGGTCACATGGTCTTTTACTCTTCCTCATTTCCATCAACAGCATTTTTTTTTTCCACCTGCTCAGCCATGATGATGAACATGTCAGAAGTCAAACCGCCGTCGGCTGGTTCTTATAGCTGATAAATAGCCGGTGCCTGACAGACGCCCCTGGAGCTTGGACCCCCATCACACATAGTACGAATACACAAGTATTCCAGAGGGGGCCAGGAGGGGGCAGGATTTCTTTGCAGCCACTGACTCCAGCAGGTGATTTCGCTGATGGACTCGTGCCAATTTCATTACATTTATATCGCACCAAATCAAAACAAAGTCGCCTCAAGGTGCTTCACACAGTGAGGTCTAACCTCACCAACCCCCAGAGCAAGAACACAGGTGACAGTGGAAAGAAAAAACTCCCTCTGATGATTTGAGGATTTGATTTGAGTCCCACCTGCTCAAAGTGATGTTCATCAATGAAATCACCTGCTGCAGTCAGTGACTGAACAGAAGTCCCGTCCCCTCTTGGCCCTTTCTGGAATACTTTGGACACCACTGATCGAAACAGTCTGTCAGGAATTACTTTCTGTAGGTCCAGTGGCTCGAAAGATCTGGCATCAACTGTTGTGTGGGCCGCTGAAGAGGAGGTACTGCTGGCCCACCACCACCAGAGGGCGCCCTGCCTGGAGTGCGGGCTCCAGGCACCAGAGGGCGCTGCCGCATCATGGGAGTAGCCTGGGTGACAGCTGTCACCCATCACCAGACACAGCTGTTGTACTCAGCACCGAGGTATATCAGGAGGACGGCGTCTCCACCTCAGTGCCGAGATATCGCCTAAGACCAAGGTAGTATTCTCTGCAGGTACACATTGCATTATCAGCTAAAACCTTGTTTTCAGGACTGGTGACTACTAAACACCTCATTTTGGGATAAGTACTCACCTTCCTGCTATTCTTGCCAAGAGGTGGAGGCGGCTTCTCCCCTCTCTGTTACGGGGTGCGTTCATCCACTCCTGTGTGTTGTTGCTCTCTCCTGCCAGCAGTACCGGATCCGACGAGCGGAGGCAGTGGCCACCTGGGAATTCGGGACTTGGCGGTTCCAGTATTTCCAGGGTTCGGTGGCAGAGGAGATCTGGGTGGTTCCGGTTCGACTGAGACAGACGTCTCCTACCTTCGAGCCTGCCCACACGACACCAACGGATTCGACCCCAAATTGTGTTTGTTGTATTACTCGTGCTGGTTTCTGTAGTAAATCTTGTTATTTACTCTCTCCATTGTCCGTTCATTGCGCCCCCTGTTGTGGGTCCGTGTTCCTACACTTTCACAACATCAACTTTCTGTCAGGACGGGCTTTTTTATTCTGAACCCAAATGAGGGGACTGGAAGTGGACTTGTGCAAGGAGACTGGAGCTGGCAGTGAGGTGATGATGAGATTCAGGACCTGGAGACCCAGAAACCACAACAATTCTATTCAACTGATTTTATTTGTAAAGCACCAAATGACAACAGCGCTGCCTCAAGGTGCTTCACAGGACGAAGGTCTGACTGCTCCCATCACCTCAGCAGGTGATTTCATTCATGCTCAGGTGTTAATGTTCAGGGGAGAAGCTCATCAGTAGCCCACCTGCTGAGGTGGGCCTCGTTGCCCACCCCTGGTCTAACCTCACCAACCCGCCTGAACACGAACACAGAAGATGGTGGTAAGAAAAAAAAACTCCCTCTGATGATCATCAGGAAGAAGCCTGACAGGGTTCCAGGCATCACATTTCACCTCCTGGTCCACCAGTATGAACACCGAGCGCCCCTCCTCACCACAGAATGACACATGGCATCCTCTGAACAAACACAACCGCCTTAAAAAATCTTTTTTAGATTTTATCTGTTTAATTGTCCTCACCCAGGACACATCTATGGTCCTCGTCAAACGAGAGAGGACTGGAAGAGACTCAGCTGCAGTCAGGGTCACCACTGATCCAATCTGGATCCAGGGTGGTTCCAGTGTTCTGTGGGGGCGGAGCCCTGGGCAGTGAATGCTTCCAGACCTGAACCAGTTGTTGTGGGAAAATCAGAAACCAGCTCACTGACGCCATCTAAAGGACAACAGCAAGTACCACAGAAGCAGATTACAGCTGGCAGCCTGGAACAGTCCTGTAGTACTCCTCAGCTCAGTGTACCACTGCTGGTACTGTAACCCAGAGACATAAATCAGCCCCCAGTCTGACTCTCCCGCTCTCTCTCTTTCTCTCTCTCCCTCCTCCTGCTCTTTCTTTCTTCCTCCCCCTCTCCCCCCCCCTTCCTGTCTCAGTCTCAGGATGGACGGGTTTCGTGTTGGATTACTGATATTTTTTCTTCTGCAGTTCGACCTTTTTCTAGCTCTCTACGTTGCTGACAACACTGGTGAGTAACTCTGAGTACTGCAAGTTCTGCTCATTATACTGCATCTATGTACTTGGAGTACTGTAAGTTCTGCTCACTGTACAATACCAATCAAAGGTTTGGACATACGTTCTCATTCTGTGTGTGTGTGTGTGTGTGTGTGTGTGTGTGTGTGTGTGTGTGTGTGTGTGTGTGTGTGTGTGTGTGTGAGATCTCTGGCTGTGCCGATCATTTCTCACCCTGCTCCAATCGGTCACCGCTCACTCCAAAACAGGAAACAATCTGCATTGTATTTTAATTTTGGCCTTTAATTGTAGTCTGGTATCAAAAGAACTGAGTAGCTAAATCCACATTCACTGGGTGAGATGTATAAATATACACTAACCACTGACTGATTCACAGTAAAAATAAATAAATAAATAAAATGTGCAATAAGGGAAAAGGATGTGTGAAACAGACAGACAGACTGAAGCTGTACATGAGGTATATGAATGAGTCAGTTCTGCGTCAAGTTAAGTTCATCAGTGTGACGGCCTGTGGACAGAAACTGTTCCTGTGTCTGGTTGTTCTGACGTACAGAGCTCTGTAACATCAACCAGAGGGGAGGAGTTTTAACAGGGTGTGTCCAGGGTGGGAGGGGTCTACAGACATGTTACCAGCTGGCTTCCTGGACCTGGACCAGTGTAAGTCCTGGACAGAGGGCAGGCTGGCTCCAATGATTTTTTTTTTCTGCAGACCTTACAGTTCAAGCAGAAATTATTGATTTCAAGACACACTAACAAAATTAAAAAAACAAAGCCATCTTTAAAATTAAAAGAAAAGATACAAATCGCCGCCGATCTGCACAAATTATATCTACTTATTAAGGTGTTGTGGATCATGATGTGTCCCGACATCACCAAACTTTTAACCATATTAAGGACTTTCACAATTGGTCACAATCTTCTAAATGCTACTTAAACACAATATACGTATGGAAACTCATCTAAAGATTCAAACAAAACAAAACAAAAATATGAAAGAAAAACCCGTGAAGTCCCAGACTTGCTGCTGTGCACCTGGATGGAGGTTCTGATGGTGTTTCTGATGGAGGTTCTGATGGTGTTTCTGTTGGAGGTTCTGATGGAGGATCTTCTGTGTGTTCTGAGGGTGAACAAGAAGTCTGTGGGGTATAGAGCCTTCTCCTACTGTGGTCCGACTCTTTGGAACGATCTACCTGCAGTTATTAGGCAGTCTGACACGGTCGAGACTTTTAAATCAAGACTGAAGACCCACTTTTTTATACTCATCATTAATCTAATTTGTTTTTTATGTTTGCTTTGTAATTTCTTTTTATTCTACTGTGTTTTATCTTTTTATTGTATTTTTCTTGATTTTAATTTTGATTTTAAGTTACCTTGTGTTGTTATGAATTGCGTGAAGCGCCTTGGAGCGACTTTGTCGTGAGTTGTTGCTATATAAATTAAAAAATTGAAATTAATAATAAATTAAATTGATGGAGGTTCTGATGTTTTTTCTGATGGAGGATCTGACTGTGTTTCTGATGGAGGATCTGATGGAGGTTCTGATGGTGTTTCTGATGGAGGATCTGATGGTTTTTCTGATGGAGGATCTGATGGAGGTTCTGATGGTGTTTCTGATGGAGGATCTGATGGTTTTTCTGATGGAGGATCTGATGGAGGTTCTGATGGTGTTTCTGATGGAGGATCTGATGGTTTTTCTGATGGAGGATCTGATGGCAGTTCTGATGGAGGTTCTAATGGTGATTCTGATGGTGGTTCTGATGGTGTTTCTGATGGTATTTCTGATGGAGGTTCTGATGGTTTTTCTGATGGAGGTTCTGATGGTGATTCATCAGGACTCTGTCAGTCTGGTTGCTCAGGTGGAGAGGTATTAAGGCCAGCTCATGTTGTATGTTCTTCCTGGGGATAGCACATGTCCTCTGCCCTCTTTGAGTCTCTGCTGCAGCGCTTTGGTTTCTCTGATCTACAGAGTCCAACCTTTGGAGTACACAAGCAAATAAAATAGGTATGTTTATTTCTGTCCTGAACTCAAACTGGGTCTGTCCTTTTTTTAGTTGATCCAGAACTTTCTTCTCCTTCATCTTGGCTTTGATGCTGGTCGGAACGTCTTCAGGTGTAGTTTCCTGATAATACCAAACTCCTGAGGGATGCAGGAAATGGATGTCGGTGTTGTGATCTCTGATGTCCATCTGTTTGTCCGTCTGTTTGTCCACCTGTTTGTCTGTCTGATTGTCCGTCTCTTTGTCAGTCTCTTTGTCCATCTGGTTGTTTGTTTTACGACAGGAAGAACTGAAGCTGAAGGAATCAGCTGCTTTCAGACAAACCTCAACGACACAATGAGAATTATTTTTATTCTTTAAAGACATCAGAGTGATGAAACCACGCAAACCTCAGTGACCTCGCAGTCAGTTGGTGCTCTTACTTCCTGGACAGTATGACGAAAATGGAAAACTTCATTTCATCACCTTCCAGGCGAGTCCAAACATGGAAAAAAGAGTGTGTCAGGAACACATGGAGGGAAATTCTAGTCTTGACCTCTGACCTTACAGCCGGCAGGGGTGAAAAGGTCAACGAGTTTGACAATAACAGATTGGTTTTACACATTGGGAGCTGTTGTGATCTTGTTGCCAGATTGGTTCTGTGATGTTAATATTTCTGAGGAGCAACAAATGCATCACCTCAAGTAAATGCTTCACACAAACAAACACACAAACAAATACACAAACAAACAAACACACACAAACAAGCACACAAACAAACACATACAAGCAAAAACATCAAGGCAAACAAACAAACACACACAAGCACACAAACAAACACATACAAGCAAAAACATCAAGGCAAACAAACAAACACATAAAAACACAAAGAAATACACAAACAAACACACAAACAAGCACACAAACACGTAAAAACACAAAAACACAAACAAACAAAAACATAAACACATAAAAAAAATACACAAACAAACACACAAATACACAAACAAACAAACACACACAAACAAGCACACAAACAAACACATACAAGCAAAAACATCAAGGCAAACAAACAAACACACACAAGCACACAAACAAACACATACAAGCAAAAACATCAAGGCAAACAAACAAACACATAAAAACACAAAGAAATACACAAACAAACACACAAACAAGCACACAAACACGTAAAAACACAAAAACACAAACAAACAAACATAAACACATAAAAAAATACACAAACAAACACACAAACATATAAAGACACAAACAAATTCAGACCAACACACAAACAAGCACACAAACACAAATACACAAACAAGCACACAAACACAAACAACCACAAAACCACACAAATGCAAAAAGCACACATACAACCAAACACACACTCACACACACACACACACACACACACACACACACACACACACACACACACACACACACACACACACACACACACACATCGTTTTCTTATAATTTGGTTCAGTCTAACAGGGTTTGTGTTTGTGTTTGTGTAGAGAGTCCCAGAACCATCGGGCTGAGGGGGCGTCTCTCTACAGTCTCTCTGTGGATCAGGACTTTGTTACGGTTCATACTGGGGTCACTGTTTTTAAGGTGCTCATCAAATTTAATTGTTCTCTTTTGAACTTTAATAATTAGTGGATATCATCCTAATTCTGCTCTGCGTGTGTTGTTCTGTGTTTTTCGTTGGACGTGGAGGATGGATTTACAGAATTCTGCATGCAGAGTCTCAGTTTGGTGTTTGTCCCATTTTGCAAACTTTTGGTTGGTGAGCGAGTCCAGACCTCACAACCATAAAGACAAATGGGTTCTATGACAGAGTCCAGTATTTGGAGCCAGATTTGAATTGGGACGTCTACTTTGATGTTCTTTTTGATGTCATAAAAAGCCCTTCTTGTCTCGTCTCTCAGGTCATTTACAGCTTTGTTGAAGTTGTCTGTGTTGCTTATGTTTATTCCAAGGTAGGTGTAGTTTTTATGTGTTCTAGGACCGTCTGATCCAGGAAGAAATGATATTTGTGTGACTGGAGGCTGGGTCCTTTTTGGAATATCATCATTTTTGTCTTGGTTAGATTCACTGTTGAGGTCCAGGTTTGGGAGAAACTGTGTCGAAGGTCAAGTTGTTGTTGTCCTTCTTTGGTTGAAGACAGCAACACCAGGTCATCTGCCAAAAACAGGCCTTTGGTTTCTGTGTCCACTAGAGTGCCGCCTGGTGCCGCCGACTGTTCTAATGATTTGGACAATTCATTGATGTAGATGTTGGAGAGGGTTGGACTCAAACTGTGTCCCTGTCTGTCCCCCTGCTTTGGGGAAAGACGTCTGTGTGTTTGTTTGTGCACACGGACTTGATGCTGTGCAAACTGTTAGAAAGTGGGGTTGGAGCAAAAACATATGTCTTTGTTTCTTTGGTTGTCAATCAGGGTGCTGAGGGTGTAAATCTGGTGTGTTTGATGGTCATTTGGGAACTGTTCAGGGTGTGTTTTCAGTCAGGACGTGTAGGAGTCTGTGATTGATGATCATCAGGCAGAAGATGTTCCTGAGATTGCTGTTGACACAGACTCCACGGTCGTTATTAGGCTCAGGTTTGTTATCAGTCTTTGGTTCAAAATATTGGGGAAGATCCCGAAGCTCAGGACAATGTTAAAGAGCTTTAATGTGACCAGTTGGAATTTGGGATCTGTGGATTTGATCATTTCATTTAGGATGTTGTCGACACCACGGACCTTCTTGGTTTCAGTGGATTTGAGTTTGTCCTGCGGTTCTTTTAGGGTCATGGGGTCATCTAGTGGGTTCTGGTCAGCTCTTTTAGGGCTGTGGGGTCATCTAGTGGGTTCTGGTCATCTTTGATGTCTGACTTTCAGCTTTGCAATTTGTTCTCTTTGTTTTGCTCTATTAGACACAAATGTCTTGCTGAAGTGGTTTAACCCACACAGCTCCATTTTCTACAGGCAAATCTTCATGTTTTTGGTCTACTGGTGGTTGGCTGTTACTGCGGTATTGTATCACTTCCTGTTCCGGAGCACAGCGGTGTTTTTCTGTATCTGTTAGCTGTTTAATCTGCGCAGTTAGATTGATCTAGTTATCTAGATTACGATTTGTTTCCCAGTGTAATCTTTACGTGCCTTAACTAAAGCACTCCTTCTGCTGAATCACCTCTAAATTATTTACACATTATTCACTTTGCGTGTTTTTAGGAATCCGCTAGCTTAGCGTAGCTACTAGCTCTTAGCCGATTTAGCATGGCGGCTTCTCCTGTCTCTCCCGCACTTTTCTGCTCTGGGTGTGAAATGTTTAGTTATTCCTCGGCCTCCTTTAGCAGTAACGGTACTTGTAATAAGTGTAGCTTATTCGTAGCTTTGGAGGCCAGGCTGGGCGAATTGGAGACTCGGCTCCACACCGTGGAAAATTCTACAGCTAGCCAGGCCCCTGTAGTCGGTGCGGACCAAGGTAGCTTAGCCGCCGTTAGTTACCCCCTGGCAGATCCTGAGCAGCCGGGAAAGCAGGCTGACTGGGTGACTGTGAGGAGGAAGCGTAGCCCTAAACAGAAGCCCCGTGTACACCGCCAACCCGTTCACATCTCTAACCATTTTTCCCCACTCGACGACACACCCACCGAGGATCAAACTCTGGTTATTGGCGACTCTGTTTTGCGAAATGTGAAGTTAGCGACACCAGCAACCATAGTCAATTGTCTTCCGGGGGCCAGAGCAGGCGACATCGAAGGACATTTGAAACTGCTGGCTAAGGCTAAGCGTAAATTTGGTAAGATTGTAATTCACGTCGGCAGTAATGACACCCGGTTACGCCAATCGGAGGTCACTAAATTAACATTAAATCGGTGTGTAACTTTGCAAAAACAATGTCGGACTCTGTAGTTTTCTCTGGGCCCCTCCCCAATCAGACCGGGAGTGACATGTTTAGCCGCATGTTCTCCTTGAATTGCTGGCTGTCTGAGTGGTGTCCAAAAAATGAGGTGGGCTTCATAGATAATTGGCAAAGCTTCTGGGGAAAACCTGGTCTTGCTAGGAGAGACGGCATCCATCCCACTTTGGATGGAGCAGCTCTCATTTCTAGAAATCTGGCCAATTTTCTTAAAGCCTCCAAACCGTGACTATCCAGGGTTGGGACCAGGAAGCAGAGTTGTAGTCTTACACACCTCTCTGCAGCTTCTCTCCCCCTGCCATCCCCTAATTACCCCATCCCCGTAGAGACGGTGCCTGCTCCCAGACCACCAATAACCAGCAAAAATCTATTTAAGCATAAAAATTCAAAAAGAAAAAATAATATAGCACCTTCAACTGCACCACAGACTAAAACAGTTAAATGTGGTCTATTAAACATTAGGTCTCTCTCTTCTAAGTCCCTGTTGGTAAATGATATAATAATTGATCAACATATTGATTTATTCTGCCTTACAGAAACCTGGTTACAGCAGGATGAATATGTTAATTTAAATGAGTCAACACCCCCGAGTCACACTAACTGTCAGAATGCTCGTAGCACGGGCCGGGGCGGAGGATTAGCAGCAATCTTCCATTCCAGCTTATTAATTAATCAAAAACCCAGACAGAGCTTTAATTCATTTGAAAGCTTGACTCTTAGTCTTGTCCATCCAAATTGGAAGTCCCAAAAACCAGTTTTATTTGTTATTATCTATCGTCCAACTGGTCGTTACTGTGAGTTTCTCTGTGAATTTTCAGACCTTTTGTCTGACTTAGTGCTTAGCTCAGATAAGATAATTATAGTGGGCGATTTTAACATCCACACAGATGCTGAGAATGACAGCCTCAACACTGCATTTAATCTATTATTAGACTCTATTGGCTTTGCTCAAAAAGTAAATGAGTCCACCCACCACTTTAATCATATCTTAGATCTTGTTCTGACTTATGGTATGGAAATAGAAGACTTAACAGTATTCCCTGAAAACTCCCTTCTGTCTGATCATTTCTTAATAACATTTACATTTACTCTGATGGACTACCCTGCAGTGGGGAATAAGTTTCATTACACTAGAAGTCTTTCAGAAAGCGCTGTAACTAGGTTTAAGGATATGATTCCTTCTTTATGTTCTCTAATGCCATATACCAACACAGTGCAGAGTAGCTACCTAAACTCTGTAAGTGAGATAGAGTATCTCGTCAATAGTTTTACATCCTCATTGAAGACAACTTTGGATGCTGTAGCTCCTCTAAAAAAGAGAGCTTTAAATCAGAAGTGCCTGACTCCGTGGTATAACTCACAAACTCGTAGCTTAAAGCAGATAACCCGTAAGTTGGAGAGGAAATGGCGTCTCACTAATTTAGAAGATCTTCACTTAGCCTGGAAAAAGAGTCTGTTGCTCTATAAAAAAGCCCTCCGTAAAGCTAGGACATCTTTCTACTCATCACTAATTGAAGAAAATAAGAACAACCCCAGGTTTCTTTTCAGCACTGTAGCCAGGCTGACAAAGAGTCAGAGCTCTATTGAGCTGAGTATTCCATTAACTTTAACTAGTAATGACTTCATGACATTCTTTGCTAACAAAATTTTAACTATTAGAGAAAAAATTACTCATAACCATCCCAAAGACGTATCGTTATCTTTGGCTGCTTTCAGTGATGCCGGTATTTGGTTAGACTCTTTCTCTCCGATTGTTCTGTCTGAGTTATTTTCATTAGTTACTTCATCCAAACCATCAACATGTTTATTAGACCCCATTCCTACCAGGCTGCTCAAGGAAGCCCTACCATTATTTAATGCTTCGATCTTAAATATGATCAATCTGTCTTTGTTAGTTGGCTATGTACCACAGGCTTTTAAGGTGGCAGTAATTAAACCATTACTTAAAAAGCCATCACTTGACCCAGCTATCTTAGCTAATTATAGGCCAATCTCCAACCTTCCTTTTCTCTCAAAAATTCTTGAAAGGGTAGTTGTAAAACAGCTAACTGATCATCTGCAGAGGAATGGTCTATTTGAAGAGTTTCAGTCAGGTTTTAGAATTCATCATAGTACAGAAACAGCATTAGTGAAGGTTACAAATGATCTTCTTATGGCCTCGGACAGTGGACTCATCTCTGTGCTTGTTCTGTTAGACCTCAGTGCTGCTTTTGATACTGTTGACCATAAAATTTTATTACAGAGATTAGAGCATGCCATAGGTATTAAAGGCACTGCGCTTTGGTGGTTTGAATCATATTTGTCTAATAGATTACAATTTGTTCATGTAAATGGGGAATCTTCTTCACAGACTAAAGTTAATTATGGAGTTCCACAAGGTTCTGTGCTAGGACCAATTTTATTCACTTTATACATGCTTCCCTTAGGCAGTATTATTAGACGGTATTGCTTAAATTTTCATTGTTACGCAGATGATACCCAGCTTTATCTATCCATGAAGCCAGAGGACACACACCAATTAGCTAAACTGCAGGATTGTCTTACAGACATAAAGACATGGATGACCTCTAATTTCCTGCTTTTAAACTCAGATAAAACTGAAGTTATTGTACTTGGCCCCACAAATCTTAGAAACATGGTGTCTAACCAGATCCTTACTGTGCATGGCATTACCCTGACCTCTAGTAATACTGTGAGAAATCTTGGAGTCATTTTTGACCAGGATATGTCATTCAAAGCGCATATTAAACAAATATGTAGGACTGCTTTTTTGCATTTACGCAATATCTCTAAAATCAGAAAGGTCTTGTCTCAGAGTGATGCTGAAAAACTAATTCATGCATTTATTTCCTCTAGGCTGGACTATTGTAATTCATTATTATCAGGTTGTCCTAAAAGTTCCCTAAAAAGCCTTCAGTTAATTCAAAATGCTGCAGCTAGAGTACTGACGGGGACTAGAAGGAGAGAGCATATCTCACCCATATTGGCCTCTCTTCATTGGCTTCCTGTTAATTCTAGAATAGAATTTAAAATTCTTCTTCTTACTTATAAGGTTTTGAATAATCAGGTCCCATCTTATCTTAGGGACCTCGTAGTACCATATCACCCCAATAGAGCACTTCGCTCTCAGACTGCAGGCTTACTTGTAGTTCCTAGGGTTTGTAAGAGTAGAATGGGAGGCAGAGCCTTCAGCTTTCAGGCTCCTCTCCTGTGGAACCAGCTCCCAATTCAGATCAGGGAGACAGACACCCTCTCTACTTTTAAGATTAGGCTTAAAACTTTCCTTTTTGCTAAAGCTTATAGTTAGGGCTGGATCAGGTGACCCTGAACCATCCCTTAGTTATGCTGCTATAGACGTAGACTGCTGGGGGGTTCCCATGATGCACTGTTTCTTTCTCTTTTTGCTCTGTATGCACCACTCTGCATTTAATCATTAGTGATCGATCTCTGCTCCCCTCCGCAGCATGTCTTTTTCCTGGTTCTCTCCCTCAGCCCCAACCAGTCCCAGCAGAAGACTGCCCCTCCCTGAGCCTGGTTCTGCTGGAGGTTTCTTCCTGTTAAAAGGGAGTTTTTCCTTCCCACTGTAGCCAAGTGCTTGCTCACAGGGGGTCGTTTTGACCGTTGGGGTTTTACATAATTATTGTATGGCCTTGCCTTACAATATAAAGCGCCTTGGGGCAACTGTTTGTTGAGATTTGGCGCTATATAAAAAAATTGATTGATTGATTGATTTTTGTTTGTTCCAATTTTCGTGTGTAGCTGGTTTCTAACATGTTGTTCTTGTTGTTTGATGGTGTGTAGTTTGGTTTGTTTCTATGTACTTTACGTTTGTAGTGTGTTTGGATGGCGTGTAGTTTGGTTTGTTTCTATGTTCTTTATGTTTGTAATGTGTTTTGATGGTATGTAGTTTGGTTTGTTTCTATGTTCTTTCCATTTGCAGTGTGTTTTAATGGTGTGTAATTTGGTTTGTTTCTGTGTTCTTTCCATTTGTAGTGTGTTTTGATGGTGTGGAGTTTGGTTTATTTCTATGTTCTTTACGTTTGTAGTGTGTTTGGATGACATGTAGTTTGGTTTGTTTCTATGTTCTTTCCGTTTGTAGTGTGTTTTGATGGTGTGTAGTTTGTTTTGTTTCTATGTTCTTTCCGTTTGTAGTGTGTTTTAATGGTGTGTAGTTTGGTTTGTTTCTGTGTTCTTTCCATTTGTAGTGTCTTTTGATGGTGTGTAGTTTGGTTTGGTGATTTGGTGTTGATCTGATGGGGCTGTTCGTGGGCTGACTGTGGACGCTCTGAGAGACACCAGGCTGAGCTCAGTGATGAAGTCATCACCCAGAGATGAGCTGTAGGTGTGTTTACCAAAGGACTCTACCGTTGACGATGAGCAGAACCAGTCAGCCACAGAGTTGTAGGAGTTGTAATCCATGTTTGTTGGTTGTTTTGTCATAGTTGTGTCTTGGGGAGCAGACTGGGGAGATGATGATTCTTCCTCCTAGTAGGGTGCTGAGGGTGTCAGGTCCTTGTCCTGTTCTGGCCTTGAGGTCTCCACAGACAACAGCCTGGAAATGGTTAATTTCCTCCTCCAGGATGGAGAACATGTCTTCATGAAAATAAGGGGGTTTCGTTGGAGGAATGTAGGCGGCACATAGGAGGAGATTTTTCTCAGTTTGTGTGAGTTTCTTTTTTATTTCTAACCAAATGTAGAAAGTTCCATTTTTGATGAGCTTAATGGAGTGGGTCAGTTCTGACTTGTACCATATTAACATACATCCTGAGTCTCTTCCTTCATTGATTCCCATTAGTTTGGTCAATGGTACTACAAGTTCTCTATAGTTTACAGGGCAGCCGGATGGACTGTCTCCTCTGTGCCGTGTCTCCTGTAGGACAATGATGTTTGTGTTTGTAATTTTGCTGAAGTCTGGGTTCCTGCTCTTTAGGCCAAAAGCAGTCAACCTCAGACCTTGTATGTTCCAGGATGAAACAGTCAGTGATTTGTGTTCCATATTTCAGTGTGTTGTTTTTCCAGAGGGTTCAGTCCTGGACCAGGGCTGTGTAGAGCTCACTCGGTGTCTGGTCTATGCTCAGGTCAAAGGATGGGGCGCTGTCAGGTGGTGGGGGGTTTGTTCTGGTTACCTTTACCTTCTAATTTTTTTAAAGGTTTTGATATTTGACTCCAAATTCCATACTGTCCAGTTCTAGTTCCTGCCTCAGACTCACTCAGGTTATTTCCAGATCTTTGCTTTGTTTCTACAACCCCAATTCCAATGAAGTTGATATGTGTAAAATGTAAATAAAAACAGAATATTTCATCAGAAATATTTCTGAAAATTTCTTGCAATTGAAGGTTGAGAAACATTGTTCTTAAACTGTTAAGAGTATTTTTTCATGCAGTTGTTCACAAAGTGGTGATCCTCACCTCATCTTTGCTTGTGAATGGCTGAGACTTTTGGGGATGCTCCTTTTATACCCAATCATGAGTGTCCTGTTCCCAAACGCTTATTGAGTGTTGTTAGAAGGAAAGGTGATGTAACACAGTGGTAAACATACCACTGTCCCAGCTTTTTTGAAACATGTTGCAGGCATCCCTTTCAAAATGAGCAAATATTTACACAAAAACAATAAAGTTTATCAGTTTGTACATTAAATATCTTGTCTTTGTGGTGTATTCAATTGAATATAGGTTGAAGATGATTTGCAAATCATTGTATTCTTTTTTATTTATATTTTACTCAGCGTCCCAACTTCATTGGAATTGGAGTTGTATAAATAATCCGTTTAGTCCTTGTTTTCAGAGTGTCCCTCCAGGTCCCTCCAAGAATATTCACGTTTGTTCCACTTTGAAGATACTTTTTCAAGTTTTTTAACAAAAATTTTCAGGAGCTCAAGGGATCATGACCTGCTCTCTGTCTGTCTGTCTGTCTCTCTCTGTCTGTCTCTCTCTCTCTGTCTCTTTCTCTCTGTCTGTCTGTTTCTCTCTCTCTCTCTCTGTCTGTCTGTCTCTCTCTCTGTCTCTTTCTGTCTCTCTGTTTCTCTCTCTGTCTTTCTCTCTCGCTGTCTCTTTCTGTCTCTCTCTCTCTCTCTGTCTCTCTCTCTCTCTCTGTCTCTCTCTCTCTGTCTCTCTCTCTCTCTCTTCTGTCTCTCTCTCTGTCTGTCTGTCTGTCTCTCTCTCAGATTCTCTCCATCAGGTTCTGTCAGAGTTCGGTGTTGTTCGACCCATTCAAACAGACTCAAATGGGCGTTTTGTGTCAGCTTCAGTCTCCGCCCACCGCCTGCACCGTAACAGAAGACATGCCCACACTGTTGGGGCCACACCCACTGTAGATGATGTCCAGAAGCAAAAATGGATCCAAAAGGACCCGCCCACAAACTGGAGGACGGGAATACAAGGTGACAAAGATGCATACATGAAAGGAGGCAGCTGGAGGGGGAGGAGCTATTGGGAGGAACAGGTGGTGCAGCAGGAGGAGGGGCTTTTCTACAATCTGACCATATTTGGCCGTGAGCTTCACCTCAGCCTGCGTCCAAACTCCAGGCTCATGGCCCCGGGCGCCACCATGGAGTGGTGGGAGGAGTCAGGACACAGACGCTCTCAACCAATCAGAGGTACCAGCTGCTTCTACACAGGCAAGATCACCAACATGGAAGACACGTCTGTCGCCATTAGCAACTGTGATGGACTGGTACGTGTCACATGACTTTTTGCCCTCATTTTATTGGCCGCCATCAGTTGGTTTCACATCCTCATGTTTCATTGGCCAGTGAAAAAAATAAACCTCTGATCTTACAATCTGTGAACTAAAATTCAGCAAAATCATAACATCGGGGATTTTTCACTTGTAAAATAAAGATTTCCAAGAGAAGACCTAAATAATAATAATTATTATAACCTTTATTTGACCAGACCACCAACTCCACCAGGTGATTTCACTGATGAACTCTTCCCATCTGCTCAAAGTGATGTTCATCAGTGAAATCACCTGGTGGAGTTGGTGGTTACAAATAAAACCTGCACCCTCTTGGCCCTTTCTGGAATCAGTTTGACACCTATGCATTAACATCAACATGACAACATTAAATACAAATCAAATACAATCATCTTGGTCATAGTAACATTAGAAACACGGGCACTGTGCAAAGAATTCCATTAAGGGGCTCTTAAAATCGAGTGCAACGCGTTCAAAGAAATCAACCCAGACAGTTTCATTTCGGATTGGAGAACGTTCCAGTCAGACGGAGCAGCACAGGCCAGAACCGGTCCAATAAGAGTTTTATAATCCAGAATCATCCAGTGTGTATAACGCCTGACAGGCAAAGAGGGCACGCCAGATTTGGCAGACAGCTCACAGTGGTGGTGAGGCGGCAACAACCAGGGATGAATCTCAGGGCACAGTGATACAGTGAGGCCAAGGACTGGAGACAACTGGATGAAGGTCACCTAGTTCACTTATACACGACATCACCACAGTCCAATAAGGGCAGGAGGGGAGCAGTTATCGGAGCTTCTGAGCACTTAAGGAGAAGCATAACTTGTTTCTGTAAAGGAAGCCGAGCTTCATCCTTAGTTTGGAGATCAAGTGTTTAAGATGAACTTTAAAAGAGAGCTCCAGGTTAGTAGTTAATCCCAGATACTTGTAACTGCTGACTAGCTCGAGAGTTTTACAACCCCAATTCCAATGAAGTTGCGATGTTGTGTAAAATGTAAATAAAAACAGAATACAATGATTTTCAAATCCTCTTCAACCTATATTCAATTGAATACACCACAAAGACAAGATATTTAATGTTCAAACTGATAAACTTTATTGTTTTTGTGCAAATATTTGCTCATTTTGAAATGGATGCCTGCAACCAGTGATGCCGGTAATCTGACCACTTTTTTTAGTAACGAGTAATCTAACGCGTTAATCTTTCCAAATCAGTAATCAGATTAAAGTTACTTCTCCATGTCACTGTGCGTTACTATTATTTTTCATTGTGGGTCGATAGCAGCATTAAACTTAGTCTGTGGGCAGGAGGTCGGGGTTCGACTGAACTGACCACTTTAAGTGAGCTGTGAGCTTTTCATCCACGGTTTTTCGCAGCTGCTCGACTTGTCACCTCTTAAAGCGCGGTGATCAGCACACCTGCACTGAGCTTTACAAAGACATTTTTATACTTTTTTCCCTCCTTTATTTAGAATTCTGAGCTGAGCCGCTCCGTATCTGGTCATTAAAAAACTGATCCTCCGCGACGTGTCAACAACTAACACTATTTTCCACTCAAATGCACCTAAACTCTCTTTCTGAGGACCACATGATGTGAAAACACAATAAAACTTTCTTACCTGTAAATCTGGTCACGTTTTCTGCATAAATAAATGTTATCCATTCTTTGTGCTCAAACGCCAAAGCAGGGGCGAATCCAGATGGAATGGGGGCGTGGGGGAGGGATGTGCCCCCCTCACAACACCCCTAGATTAAAGGTCCAGTTTTGAAGCCTTTTTTTACTACAACTACTAATACTACTTAAAATAATATTAATTTCGACAAGTAAAATATTTAGAGAAAATTTAAATGTTAGAAAAATGCTAGAATGAATTTAATAGTTACATTTATAAACAATGTAGGTTCGAAATTGCAAGTTTTACTGTTACAGTGCTGTCAACAGTTAAATATGAGGTCAAGAAAGAGGTCTTTATTTTACTTTTTATAAAACAAGTATTTATTTTCATTGAAGTCAAGAAAGGGTGACTATAAAGTGAGTTTTGGCAAAACAGGTATCATTGTCATGTTGAGGTGGCAGAGGGTTGTTGTTGGCAGCTGGGAAAAGTAACTAAAAAAGTAACTAGTAATCTAACTTAGTTACTTTTACAATTGAGTAATCAGTAAAGTAACTAAGTTACTTTTTCAAGGAGTAATCAGTAATCAGTAATTGGATTACTTTTTCAAAGTAACTGTGGCAACACTGCCTGCAACACATTTCAAAAAAGTTGGGACGGGGGAAAAAAAGACTGGAAAAGTTGATGAATGCTCTAAGAACACCTGTTTGGAAATAGGTGAGTGTCATGATTTGGTATAAAAGGAGCATCCCCATAATACATTAACATTAAATATCTTGTCTTTGTGGTGCATTCAATCCAATCCACTTTATTTCTATCGCACATTTAACAACAAAGATGTTCCAAAGTGCTGCACATAGAATCACGATAGATAAAACCCCAATACTCAAGAAATAAATTAAAAATAAGACAATTAACAATAAAAATAAGTAGAATATGCAAGATAAATAAATAAATACATACACCATACAAAAGATAAAACCAATAAAATCTACCTAAATAAAAACAATAAAACAGAGGACCACACAACAGACGAGACTTAAAACACTCCACTGTGGGGGCTGTTCGGACATGGAGGGGCAGAGCGTTCCAAAGTCTGGGGCCAGCCACACAGAAAGCCCTGTCCCCCCTGGTTTTAAGTCTCATCCTAGGTACCACGAGCTGGAAATGGCACTCAGACCTCAGAGCACACGCCGGAGAGTAAATTTGTAGGAGGTAAGTGATGTATTGAGGGGCCATTCCATTCAAAGCTTTAAAAACAAACAATAACATTTTAAAATCAATTCTAAAATTAAATGGAAGCCAGTGCAAAGATGCAAAAATTGGGGTTATGTGATCACGCTTCCAGGCCCCTGTTAAAAGTTGCGCTGCAGCATTCTGGACTAACTGCAAATGGGTTACAGTAGTCCAGATGACTTGAAATAAAGACTGCACAACTTGTTCAAAAAGGTTAAAAATAAAAACAGTTTTACCTTTGATAAAAGACGAAAATGATAAAAGCATGATCCTCTTCAACCTATATTCAGTTGAATATAGGTTGAAGAGGATTTGCAAATCATTGTATTCTGTTTTTATTTACTTTTTACGCAATGTCCCAACTTCATTGGAATTGAGGTTTTACCTCGAGCAGTTTTAATTGATGGTATATCCTCCAAGGAAACAGGTGACTTTGAAACAAAATTAATTTGGATCAGGATCAGAGTCAGGAACAGGATCAGAGTCAGGATTAGGAATACAGTCAGGAAAAGAATCACAGTCAGGAACAGGATCAGAAAAAGGATTAGAAAAAGGATCAGAGTCGGGAACAGGATCGGTGTTAGGATCAGGAACAGAGTCAGAAACAGTTTCAGCCTCAGAGTCAGGAATATGATCAGAGTGAGGATCAGGAACAGGTTTGGGATCAGGACTAGAGTCAGGAATAGGATCAGAGTCAGGATCAGGAATAGTCAGGATCAGGAACAGAGTCAGGAACAGGATCAGCAACAGAGTCAGGAACAGGTTCAGGAACAGGATTAGAGTCAGGAACAGGATAAGCAACAATTCAATTCAATTTATTTAATTTATATAGCACCAAATCACAACAAAGCTGCCTCAAGGTGCTTCACGGAAGTCAGGTCTAACAGGTCTTACTAACCAGGAACAGGATCAGTGTCAGGAACACGATCACAGTCATGAAAAAGATCAGAATCTGGATCAGGAACAGGATCAGCAACAGAGTCAGGACCACAGTTACAGGACCACAGTCAGGATCAGCGCCAGGAACACAATCAGAGTCAGGAACAGGACCAGCAACAGGGTCAGGAATAGAATCACACTCAGGATCAGAGTCAGGAACAGGATCAGCAGCAGGGTCAGGAATAGAATCAGACTCAGGAACAGGATCAGCAACAGGGTCAGGAATAGAATCAGACTCAGGATCAGAGTCAGGAACAGGATCAGAGTCAGGAACAGGATCAGCAACAGGATCAGGAATATAATCAGACTCAGCATCAGAGTCAGGAACAGGATCAGCAACAATTCAGTTCAATTTATTTAATTTATATAGCACCAAATCACAACAAAGCTGCCTCAAGGTGCTTCACGAAAGTAAGGTCTGACCTTACTAACCAGGAACAGAATCAGTGTCAGGAACAGGATCACAGTTATGAAAACGATCGGAATCTGGATCAGCAACAGAGTCAGGAACCAGTTCATTTACAGTACCACAGTCAGGACTGGTGTCAGGAACAGGATCAGGACTGAGAGGTTTATTATTTCTTGTTAGAATCTGATTGCTGTGTCCTCTGCTGCAGCTCTTTATGATGTCATCGTGGAGGAAGCCGCTGTTCTTCCTGCGTTTCAGAGTGTTTGTGCAGCGACGTGACAGAGTGACTCATGCGGTGAAATGTGAGTCTGCTGTAGCCAGATGATAGAATCCAGATGTAGAAGAAAAATGAGAAAGAACATTTTCAGAAAATAACCAGAGAGAAAAATTCTGAGAGGAATCAAAACAGAATCTGATGCAGTCGGATCAGAACCGCTGCCAACAATACAATTCAGAATACGGTCAGAAATAAATGAACCGACTTCTTATCTTCAGAATATTTAGTGAAAAACAAAAACTGTTTTAAGAGTGAAATAAAAACAGACTGAAACACGTTTACAGGAATTAAAAGGAAATCATTTTCCAGCCAATTTCTCTTCGATCAGTCAGAGGATGAACAAATGAACGTTTCCCTCAGTCACTCAGAAATACAAACAGGTTGGTACAGAAGGGGAAGTCTGTGTGGAGACGGTTCTCAAACACTGAGTGACTGTGAGTGAGGGAAGCCACCAAGACACAGGCAGCTCTGATAGAGTTATAGGTTTCTATGTTTATTTCATCAGCAGAACGTGTTGGTTTTCACAAAACCTTTCTATTTTTTTTTTTTTTTTACTGAGTCGCTCTCTGGGACACCCTGACATCATAGTCAGCCTCTACACTCTCTGATTTTTCTCAGTGAATTGTGGTGTTCCTCAATTCTGATGTTCTGGCTCCTATACTATTCAGTGCTTGCATGGACAGGGTATTGGACTGAGTGCTGGATTGGATGTTGGACAAACTGTTGGACTAGTTGTTGGACTGAGTGCTGGACTAGTTGTTGGACTGGATGTTGGACTGGATGTTGGACTAGGTGTTGAAGTGAGTGTTAGACTGAGTCCTGGACTGGATGTTGGACTGGGTGTTGGACTAGGTGGTGGACTGGATGTTCGACTGAGTGTTAGACTGAGTGCTGTACTGGATGTTGGACTGGATGTTGGACTCAGTGCTGGACAGGGTGTTGGACTCAGTATTGGACTGAGTCTTGGACAGGGTGTTGGACTGAGTGCTGGACTGGGTGTTGGACAGGGTGTTGGACTGAGTGCTGGACAGGGTGTTGGACTCAGTATTGGACTGAGTCTTGGACAGGGTGTTGGACTGAGTGCTGGACTGGGTGTTGGACAGGGTGTTGGACTGGGTATTGGACTGAGTGTTGGACTGAGTGCTGGACAAGGTGTTGGACTAGGTGGTGGACTGCGTGTTTGACTGAGTGTTAGACTGAGTGCTGGACAAGGTGTTGGACTAGGTGGTGGACTGAGTGTTGGACAGGGTTTTGGACTGAGTGCTGGACTGGGTGTTGGACAGGGTTTTGGACCTGGTGTTGGAACGGGTGTTTTACTGGATATTGGAGTGAGTGTTGGACAAGGTGTTGGACAGGGTTATGGACCTGGTTTTGGACCCGGTGTTGTACTGAGTGTTGGGTGGAAAGTGATTCAGCTGCTTTCACAGGTCAGGAAAGGTTTAGTGACCTTGACTTCGTGGACATTGTTGGGATCTTTGTGGACAGTCTGATCGCGGCACTTGAGAAGCTGAGTGAACCATCAGAGTGTCTGGGTTTGAGATGGTCCTGGATCCAAACTACAATCCAGGGTTTCTGAAGTGTCTCTGTTTGTGGTGAAAGTGTTGAACTTGTGGAGACATTCACTGACCTCAGCTGGGACGTTCATGTGTCTGGGCATTTGACCTTTGTGGTCCAGAGACAGAGAATTTTATGGAGTCATGAGGTCAAAGATCAAAGGTGTTTAGTGATGCTGATGTCTTTACAGGAGAATGAAGGTCAAAGTCTTTCAGTCCTGGTGCTTCCTGTCTTATTGTCAGACTTTGACTCTAACCAGTGTCCTAAGGTGAGGACTGGATGTCTCTGGTCCCAGGTCTCTGTGGAGGATCTTTTCGTCCTGCTGGAATGACTTTGTGTCCAATGAATGGTTACTTGTGAGACACAGATGAGGAGGATCACTGACACTGTGAGGGAACATCAGACACCACGTTTAGTCCACGTGGGAGTTTCTCAGTTCACACGTCTCAGTGTGGAGGACATCAGAGACTAAAGAAGGAGACACCCACCTTTCACCTGACCAAGGTCATACAGTGGCTTGCAAAAGTATTCATACACGGTATTTCACAAATTTTAATTTGTTTATGCCATTTCAAATACAAAAAAAAAACAAAAAAAAACTACAATTAAATAAAAATGTCAAATAATCTTCCTTAGACTCAAACAGAAAGCAAATCTCTACAACTTGATATAAATTAATTAAAAATATAAAAGCCAAGATGATGGTAATCAGCCCCTTTGGTATAATACCTGTAAATAACCAGTTTGTCAGTTTTCTTCAGACAAGTCAGGGGATGGATACATGAACATTTCCAAGTCACAATATGTCTTGAACTTTATTTACATCAGTTATCCAATCCACTTTATTTCTATAGCACATTTTACAAACAGAATGTAACCAAAGTGCTGCACAAAACAGTGCTCCTACCATAAAAACAGTATAAATACATTAAAACCATAAATAAATAAATGACTATATAATTAGAAAAGTACAAAATCAACCATAAATATAATCCACAATAAAATATCATAAAAGTACAACTTAAAACACTAAAAGACAACAGAGGACCATATAACTCACACAGAGCTAAAAGCCAGAGAATAAAAGTGTGTCTTTAGGCAAGACTTAACACACTCCACTGTGGGGGCAGTTCGGACGTGGAGGAACAGAGCGTTCCAAAGTATGGGACCTGCCACAGAGAAGGCTCTGTCCCCCTGGTTTTAAGCCTGGTCTTTGGCACTATGAGCTGGAACTGACCCTCAGACCTCAGAGCGCGCGACGGAGAATAAATGTGGAGGACGTCCATGATGTACTGGTGGCCAGTCCATTTAAGGCTTTATAAATAAATAATAAAATCGATTCTAAGACTAACAGGGAGCCAGTGCAAAGATGTAAGAATGGGTGTGATATGAACATGTTTTGTGCTCCCTGTTAAAAGGCGCAGCAGCAGCGTTCTGGACTAACTGCAATCGGTTAAGGGTATTTCAATTTATTCCTAGATAAAGTGAATTGCAGTAGTCCAGACGTGACGAGATAAAAGCATGCATGACACGCTCAAAATCTGAGAAGGATAAAATCGATTTCGACGAGGATGATAGAAACTAGATTTAACAACCACGCTGACCTGCTTATCAAGTTTAAAATCAGAGTCCATAATGACACCAAGGTTGGTGGCTGTGGGTTTTGTTGTGTGTTGGGGGGGTGTGGCTGGACATTTTGGTGTTCTTTTCTTTTCTTTGCTCTCCAGGTGGTATGAAAACTGATTTGTCTGTGGAGAAGGTGCTGGCTGAAGAGTCCTTCACCCTCATCAATGTTATGTGCAGCACCTGTGGATGGTGCTCACATGCAACCTTAAAGACTTTCAGCTGAAGCAGATAATTAGATGGCGTTCTGCATTTAAGCCATGTGTGATTCAAGCAGAATTGCCGGGAACTCGACCTTGTGATGTTCGTTTGTGAGACGCTGAGGACCGCGCCTGGGTTTGACACATCGAGCCGGTGAAGGAAGAAGGGTGAGGGACACATGCTGTCAGCACACATCTGAGGTGATTAATTGTTTGACTAATTGTTGATAGTAACTTGGTATTTTGTTACACAGTAGATTTGAATTGTGATGAGAATTGTGCAGCTCGCTTCTCACTGCTGTGGCGTGCGGAGTGGTAATCCTCCACCTGTTGTGAGAAGCTGCTCATTTACATAAAGCTTAAATACAGACCTGAATGTGTTGCTGATAGTGTGTGCCTTTTGAAGGATATTGGTTGTAGCTGCTGACTTACCTCACCTTTTCTATCCTTCGCAGAGAGTCGGTTTGTCGTGTCCACCTGGGGGGTGTTTGGTGGTAAAGTGAGTCCAGAAGCGCCGGGCTTCGATCCTTTTAGGCGCTGGAGAGCGTGCCAGCCTTCACTCCACCAGACTGACGCATCTTTTGTTCATACACTTTGTTATGCACCAGAGGGTGAAAAAAATAAATTGTTTTGTTATTGGAACCGCTTTCTGGTTATTTTAGCGCTGGGTTCCGTCAGACGCAGGTCCGCTCCTCAACCCGCGTCGACACATAACAGGGTTTAATGTGTCAGTTCAGAGAGTTATGAAGAAATACAAACAGGACGGCACTCTGTGGTAAATCTGGGTGGAGTAGACAGTTCTCAAAAACTGGAGAAGAGAAAGCCACCAAGACACCCAGACAACACAGAAGAAGTTACAGGTTTCTGGAAGACTTGAAAATTCAGCTACAATTTGACACAAGGTACATCTGAGATGTAAGACAAGATTTGACGTTTTGCTGAGAGAAAACCCTCCTCTGTATCACTCATCAATCAATCAATCAATCAATCAATCATCTATATTTTAAATTAATTTATATCAAGGTGTTGAGATTTGCTTTCAGTTTGAGTCTAAGCAAGATCATTTTAGAAATGTTTATTTTTTGTATTTGAAATGGTATAAATACATTAAAATTTGTGAAATACCAAGAGTATGAATACTTTTAAAACCCACTGTCATTGGTTACTTTGGAAAGGTGGGGATGGACCGCTTATCCTTCTGCATGGTTGCTGTCCAGGCCCCAGTGTATGTACATGGTGTGGTGGATGTGGTGTTCTGACTATTTCTGAAACAGGAATCTCTGAATTACTCAGAATTTGCAGATGTGGATTTGAAAATCGCAACTCTCACTTTGGTTTGTAATTCTGACTTTTCTGAGCGTATCAGGCAGGAATGATCCGGATGGATGGAGAGGAGTTCTTCATCGAGCCACTGAACGGAGGAGAGGAAATCGAAGAGGACAGGGAAGGAAGACAGCACGTTGTCTACCGCTCGTCTGCAATCATCAAACCAGCCGTCAATCAAACTGCAGCTGTCAATCAAAGTGTGGAGGACTTTGTGAGAGGTGAGAATCCACAACACCAAAACACTGCCTCAGGAGGTCAGGAGGTCAGTGCAAGGGGCGGAGCTCAGGACACTAAAATGTTTTCTTGTTGTTTGAACCTGAAAACTTGCTCATCACTTTATTTGATCCACTTTGATCAAACTCCTGTCATGCCCCGCCCACAGCCACCTGACCAATCAGGCGCCAGCATCCTTTTGATGAATTGTGCCACTGGTTTGTAAACAGAGGACAGAGTCCGTCCTGGTGCCGCTCAGTCTGTGAATCCGGGTCACATTCCAGCAGCCTGGCGTCTGTTTTTCTCTTCAGCGCAGTTCTTTGTGGTGGAAAAGAAATCAGAGAAAAAACATGAAACGCTTCCAGCAGATTTTCCAGAGATGACTGCAGCTTCCCTCGTGCACACGCACACGTGCACACTGCTGCTACGTGGCACCGCAGTCGCAGAGTTGACCGATAGTTCAGACCCGCCTCCACAGATCTGTTTTCCTTCAGACATCCTGTTCAACTGCGCTGATGAGGTCATTTCCTTTCTGCTTTCTCTTCTTGGATCTGATTTTAATCGACACCAAAAAGACATGAAGAAACATTTCCAGATGCGCGTCACCTCCGCGAGTGCCCAAAGCTGCTCCAGGGCCTTAGTTATAAAACATACCTACACCCACCGACCACAGGTGCACCCAAAGACCACAGGTACACCCAAAGACCACAGGTGCACCCAAAGACCACAGGTACACCCAAAGACCACAGGTACACCCAAAGACCACAGGTGCACCCAAAGACCACAGGTACACCCAAAGACCACAGGTGCACCCAAAGACCACAGGTGCACCCAAAGACCACAGGTACACCCACCGACCACAGGTGCACCCACCGACCACAGGTGCACCCAAAGACCACAGGTGCACCCAAAGACCACAGGTACACCCAAAGACCACAGGTGCACCCAAAGACCACAGGTGCACCCAAAGACCACAGGTACACCCAAAGACCACAGGTGCACCCAAAGACCACAGGTGCACCCACCGACCACAGGTACACCCAAAGACCACAGGTGCACCCAAAGACCACAGGTACACCCAAAGACCACAGGTACACCCACCGACCACAGGTGCACCCAAAGACCACAGGTACACCCAAAGACCACAGGTACACCCAAAGACCACAGGTACACCCAAAGACCACAGGTACACCCACCGACCACAGGTGCACCCAAAGACCACAGGTACACCCAAAGACCACAGGTACACCCAAAGACCACAGGTGCACCCACCAACCACAGGTGCACCCACCAACCACAGGTGCACCCAAAGACCACAGGTGCACCCAAAGACCACAGGTGCACCCACCGACCACAGGTACACCCAAAGACCACATATACACCCACCGACCACATATACACCAAAAAACTATATGTATGTCCAAAAACCATATACATGCCCAACACAGAAAAAGAAATCCGCTATGCTGTAAGCCGTCTGGAGGTATGAAAAGGTGTTAGGATAAAAACCTGTACAAATTTCTGACATGATTTTTTGCTGGACTGAGGAACTACATAAAGTCCTCTTACGAAGTCAGATCACGCCATCACGGACTACATCATCACAATTCTGGACGCCTATTTAAAGTTTGTGTTGGACTGTCTATTAGCAGTGGAACACCAAAATGTAATACCCTTTTCTGTTGTTTATAAATTAATAAAATATCAAATGACAAGGATCTATTTTCTCTGTTATATTAAACAAATAAGGAATGTTCTTACATTCTTTCAGTGGAACGAATATTTAATTCAGTGAAAGCTGGAATGTTTCATCTTTCACCTCGTGAAATATTCGTACCATTGAACTCATAAACATTCATTATTTGTATAATGTGTTGATTTATTTTTGTGCTATGATTTGGATTCGTGATCCAGCCACCAACCAACAGCTGGAGTTGTGTTCAGACTGGAGGACCTCCTGTAGGACTGTGTGGGCTTTAGCAGAGTCCACAGCACATCCTCCTCCTCTTCTTCAGTTTGGATGATTCTGGGTCAGACGATCTGAAAAAAATCACACCTCCATCAAACCCAAACAGAACCTGATTAACTGTCAATCATCTGTCAGCACTAAACCACACCTCCTCACTAAACTGTCCCTGACTGTGTTCCTCATCCTCCTCTTCTGTCCCCAGGTTCTCTTTCAGGCCCTCTGAGTATGAACCAGGATGTGTTGGGGTCAGGACCTGGATCAGGTCGACGCCGGCGCCGCTTTGCTGGGGAGGCTGAACAGTTTAACATCGAGGTGACTGAACAATGAAATGACATCAAGTCGAGATAAATGAAATGTTGCTGCAGAGTTGGTCAACGTGTTTCCTGCTGGTTGTCTCCTCCTCCAGGTGTTGTTGGCAGTGGATTACTCCGTTCTTCTTTTCCATGGCAGAGAGCATATTCAGAAATACCTCCTGACTCTGATGAACATAGTAGGTCCAGAGATCAGGTCCACACACACAGACGAAGCCTTAATTTGAAGCTCTGTCCCTAATTTAGGGTTCCATGAGAACATGTGACAAGTCCAACCAGCAAAACCACCTCAACTACGTGTTGTCTGCCCCCAACCGTCATCTGTTACTTTTCCACCACCGCGCTTGGTCCAGCTCACACTCACAGCACGCTGACATGAATGACAGGAAGGACAATGTCATTTGGTCATACCAGACCATGACTTCAACTTTTTTTGGCGGACTAAGCCAAGTCCATCCTGTTGGGAATACGCCTGTTCATAGGCCTTTTCTGAGAAGGTGTTCTTCAAAACCTGGGACCATGTGAAGAAAACCATCATTAGAAGGTCCAAGTCTTTAGGGTCCTGGTGCTTTCTGTCTGGTTGTCAGACTTGAACTCTAACAAGTGTCCTAAGGTGAGGACTGGATGTCTTTGGTCCCAGGTCTCTGTGGAGGATCTTTGGGTCCTGCTAGAATGACTTTGTGTCCAATGAACAGTTGCTTAGTGATTCAAACAACTTTATTGATCCCTAAAAGCGCAATTCATATCACACCCAATTACCTCTGACAAAAATACAGCAATTAATCCACAATTATTGCTGTCAGGCGGGATGGTCAGGAATAGTAGGACACAAATGCACGGCTCCAGCAGACAGCTCTGATTTTTAGTAAACTTTACTGAAGTGCATAGCAGTGGTCTGTATACGAGTAGGCAGTCCAACAAAAACAGCAGTACAGAAATCATCAGGCAATATGGTGGGGTCTAGGCAACAGGCAGGAGGTCAGGTACACACTATGAGGCAAGGCAGGAACAAGAACACAGGTACAGAACTGGAATGAAGGCACAAGGCACGACAAACTGGTGAGGAACAAAACCACCCAGTGAGCTTACAAAACCCCAGGTGGTAAATCAGTAAATCAGGAACAGGTGCACATGGAAAGCACCAGAAGCAGGGCGTGGCCAGAGAGAGAGAAACACCCATCACCAAGAACCAAGACAGAGACAAGAGAAACAGAGACAGACAGACCCAAGCAAAAAATCCCAACAAGAGAATAAACAAACCAAAGTCCCGATAATACAAAACAAACAAAACTCAAACTCTGACAATTGTGAGTTGAACGTAATAATGGCACACATCAGAATTAAAACCTCTTGCAGCCTACCCTATACCGCCGGCGGGATATATGCATTTTTATTTAGTTCACGAGTTATAAGTTTGGTCTAACTTGTTCCCAATACCTGCTCACCATACGTCATTCTTTTCATCTCTTTCTCAAGAAAATGATCATATCAGTCAAAATATGACACAAACATCCACAACAGAAACACGAGGAGGGGTGGGGGGGCATGCCTCCTTGTGTGCAGGTGGTTCATATCAGTCCCTGTCCGTGTGTGCGTAGAGTCTGTGGGGGAGGGCAGATAAGAAAGGGAGCTATGTGCATCACCAGGGCCGTTGAAATCTTCTGGAGGAAAAACAAGCGGGGCATTTTGACCTTCGGTAGCTGATAAGGCTGCTGTGTTTGGGTTAGGCAGAGAAGCACAGAGCCAAATGCAGCAAATCTTAACTGCCCAGATCCAATTGTGTAACTGAATATTCACTGGTCTCCAACAACAATGCCTTTGTAGGGAAGACAGCTGCTCCGAGATGCATTCCAACTTGCTTTTCAAGAGTCAGTGCAGTCTGAGACTGTACAGCCTTGCCAACCTTGATAATCATGATGGACAGACATGGGGTTATGGTTTTGGTGGCAGTCATCTTGCCAATTTTCCAGTAGATTCCGGCAGCACATAATCCTGACAGCAGAGGCCCAACTACCATAAACTCAAATAAGAATAAATCCTCAATGTCTTCCACAGAGATTGGTGCCAAGCACGCCATGTGCCACTCCTTCTAGTCGTGGAGAATGTAACACGCAGGTTAGGTTCCTTCTGGGCATGCAGGATCCTCCAGCCCTGATTTCCTTGTTGAAAAGATGGTGTCCATAGCATTGAGAGACCACCTGATCAATTCCATGTTTATTCTGAATGCAATTTGAAGAATTCACAGTCTGGTGAAGTCGGGACTTTGAAGGTTGGAGACGGCGATAGAGACAACAGGTGAGACTCCGATGAGGAGGATCACTGACACTGTGAGGGAACATCAGGCACCACATTTAGTCCATGTGGGAGTTTCTCTGGACATGATCCAGCAGGCAGGTGTCTGCCTGGAGAAGGACATGCCCACGTTTCACCTGGCTGAAGCAAATAGATGGACCAGTTTTCTGCCCAGATATTTGTCAACCAGGAACCAAGGTGGTTCCGTAGTTTGGTCATGCCCTCTTGATTGTCTCCTGAGTCCATATTGTTCAGAGGTACATCGTTAGGGAGTCAGTTCAGTTTATTTATACAGCAACAGATCACAGCATGAGTTGCTCCAAGGCACTTCAGGGATGGACCTCGATCCCCCAGGAGACCAGACTCAACTTTGGCCACACGAATGGATTAAAACAACACTCAAGAAACTTGTCAGAATTTCAGCAACAGAGGTATTGTAGCTAAGCAGAGACCAGGACTGTAAGTCAGTGATTCCATCAATGCTGGCTCAGGACGTTGCCAGGTACCGACCCAAATCCACATCCAACAACAGCGGCTCTAATGTAGCCTGCACACATCAGCCTGAGACTGTCTGAGACCAGGTGAGTGTGACCACAAGTGCACCGAAGCCACGCTGGCAGAGGAAGCCACTTAAGATGAACCGAGGTCCAGGCTGTGAGGAAAGTCCTCCTCAGAGTGAAAACATAATCTTAGCAGGATTTAACAAGAGGAAGATGGAGAGAGTTAGCCGGAATGCGATGCCGAGTCCTTAACACAGGTCCCTGTTCTGGGACTGAACAGGGTCAGAACAGAACTCACCCAGGAGGCACAGTTCAGAATGTAAATGATCTGTCAGGAATTACTTTCTGTAAGATCAGTGGCTCAAAGGATTGGCAACAACTTTCTGTCAGAACAGGCTTTTTTTATTCTGAACCCAAATAGGGGACTTGGATGCCAGTGTGCAAGGAGACTGGAGTTGACAGTGAGGTGATGATGGGAATCAGGACCTGGAGACCCAGAAACCACAACAATTATATTCAATTTATCTTATTTGTAAAGCACGAAATCACAACAGCACTGCCTCAAGGTGCTTCACAGGACGAAGGTCTAACCTCACCAACCTGCTTCAGCAAGAACACAGGAGACAGAGGGAAGAAAAAACTCCATCTGATGATGTTGAGGAAGAAACCTCAAGCAGACCAGACTCAGAAGGGTGACCCACTGCGTAGACCAAACTAACAGTTACAAGGTTTTTACAAGCGATGGGTGGCTGCTTTAAGGAGACGGGGCCAACCATTGGTCTGCCTGGGTATGCAACTAGAATCCGGGGTGGTTCCATACCGCACCTGATCCTGTAGTGTGGAATCACCAGTGCATGATCCCATGGTCTGAAAATTCTGCTTTGATTTGATTTAAAGTGTAAAATGATTGAAGACACCCAGAATGTGTCCAGAATTCCCAAATCTGAGACAAATGGACAGATTCCTGCCTGACTCTGCTGTCCTTTTCCTATTCCAGGTTCATGACATCTATCAGGATCATTCTTTAGGCTCCAGCATCAACATAGTTCTGGTTCGAATCATCTTGTTGTCTCCAACTCAGGTACTAAATTCAAATTCAGATTGATTGATCTCAAATGAGAAATATGGCCTTCAAGGTTTTGGCTCTTAATGTCAAAACCAGACAACGGACTGTGGTCTTCAATAATCAGATGGTTCAGCCTGGTTCTGTAATGCATGGCATGATTGTGGGTTGTTTCTTTTTTTCACGTTATATCCATGCATGTCCAGGAAAACAATATCCAGGACACATATGACAAAGAACTGTGTCTCACGATCAGTCCCAGGAGCTGATCTCTGTGGGCAATGCTCAGAAGAGTCTGGAGAATGTTTGTGGCTGGTCGTACCTTCAGCACAGGGAGCGGCTGAGTCACGCTGAGCAGCACGACCATGCAATCTACCTGACCAGGCAGGAGTTTGGACCCTCTGGCATGCAGGGTACGAGAACTGATCCTTCTCTTCTGACTAACCCTGCACCACACATAAGTCTTGTGTCACTTGCAAAAGCCTGATTGTGTCGTGCATTTGGGTGCCTCCCTCCTGAAACACCTGCACTACGCCTGATAACACCCTGCGTCTATTTGTTTGGTCCTCTTTGGACTCTGTTTTTGACCAATCCTGGTCTTCATTTTAATGTTGACCTTCAGTTTGTGTTCTTCAGTCTTGGTTGTGTCACTATCACCAAATCCACAGAGGTGTAACTTGTCAAGTACCAACCCTGTCTCACGGCAAGTCGTGATTCAGGAGCATGAAATATACATTAATCTATTGGTTCATGATATTGTAACAAAAACTGCCTCATTTTCATCACGGCAGCACAAATTCATTCTCATTCATTCTGTGATGGGGGTGGTTAAGGTTAGTGTTGGGGGTTGGAGTAGGGTTAGTAATATTGACTTTAAAAAAGCCCCGTCACTCATTTCATGCCTGGAGCATGAATAAAAAGCGTGAGACTGGGCTGCAAGTACAGTTCAGGTGTTATACTACAGCCAGTACTCTGAATAATACTACAAACACTATAGTACACCAGGCAACAGGTTATTTGTGCTGTGGGTTGTGACCTCATGTGACCATTGACACCTGACGGTTGGACTCTCTGTGCAGGTTATGCCCCGGTGACAGGAATGTGTCAGCTGCACCGCAGCTGCACTCTGGTCCAGGAAGATGGCTTCGCGTCTGCCTTCGTAGTTGCCCATGAAACAGGACACGTGTGAGAGACAGAAACATGCACAATTAAAGGCACAGGTTGAGTTTTACTAACTGGTACTGGGATCAGAACTGTCCCCTCTGATGTGTCCATGTGTCTCAGGTTGGGCATGGAGCACGACGGTGAGGCCAACGACTGCGGCGATGAAGTATCTTTGGGCAGCATCATGTCTCCACGGGTTCAGGCTGCCTTCCATCAGTACCACTGGTCCCAGTGTAGCCGGCAGGAACTGTACCAGTACTTGCAGTGAGTACTTTAAGTGCACTTAATGCCTTTAGCTTAGCTGTTAGCCTAGTATATGTCTGTCGCTGCAGGGGCCACTGCTTCCATGGTTGCCATGTAGACAGAGGTGAGACCTTATGAAGTCTGTCCTTGTGTTCCTCTCTTCAGTACGTATGACTGTCTCCGTGATGACCCGTTCCACTATGACTGGCCGGCTCAGCCCCAGCTTCCCGGATTTCTTTACTCCACGGACCAGCAGTGCAGCCTTGAGTTTGGACCTGGATACAGTACCTGTACCGTGGTAAGTCTGCTTGTCCAAAGTCCAGGTTTGACTCCTCTTTCCAGCAAGACCTACAGATATATATGAAATGATCAAATGTTGCCGCGGTCTTTCCATTTCCTGCTGCTACACTGCCACCTGGTGCTTTCTGGAAAAACCTCTTTTGTAAGTAGTTTTATGTCCAGCAGTATAGGATGTATTTGTAATGTATGTTGCTGGGGTACACTTGTCTGGCCTAAGTCTTCTGTTAGAAAGACTGCAGCGAATCCAGGAGAATTTCTTGTATTTTTAATAAATCCACACAAGGCACAAAATACAGTTCACTCAGTGGTGGTGTTTACATTGGCTGGAGTTCATGTCGTGTTGTGCCATGTCATGTTGTGGTTTTCTATAAAAAAAAATCAAATATATACTCAACAAAAATATAAACGCAACACTTTTGGTTTTGCTCCCATTTTGTATGAGATGAACTCAAAGATCTAAAACTTTTTCCACATACACAATATCACCATTTCCCTCAAACATTGTTCACAAACCAGTCTAAATCTGTGATAGTGAGCACTTCTCCTTTGCTGAGATAATCCATCCCACCTCACAGGTGTGCCATACCAAGATGCTGATTAGACACCATGATTAGTGCACAGGTGTGCCTTAGACTGCCCACAATAAAAGGCCACTCTGAAAGGTGCAGTTTTATCACACAGCACAATGCCACAGATGTCGCAAGATTTGAGGGAGCGTGCAATTGGCATGCTGACAGCAGGAATGTCAACCAGAGCTGTTGCTCGTGTATTGAATGTTCATTTCTCTACCATAAGCCGTCTCCAAAGGCGTTTCAGAGAATTTGGCAGTACATCCAACCAGCCTCACAACCGCAGACCACGTGTAACCACACCAGCCCAGGACCTCCACATCCAGCATGTTCACCTCCAAGATCGTCTGAGACCAGCCACTCGGACAGCTGCTGAAACAATTGGTTTGCATAACCAAAGAATTTCTGCACAAACTGTCAGAAACCGTCTCAGGGAAGCTCATCTGCATGCTCGTCGTCCTCATCGGGGTCTCGACCTGACTCCAGTTTGTCGTCGTAACCGACTTGAGTGGGCAAATGCTCACATTCGCTGGCATTTGGCACGTTGGAGAGGTGTTCTCTTCACGGATGATGCGAAGGAGATGTGTTGCACTGCATGAGGCAAATGGTGGTCACACCAGATACTGACTGGTATCCCCCCCAATAAAACAAAACTGCACCTTTCAGAGTGGCCTTTTATTGTGGGCAGTCTAAGGCACACCTGTGCACTAATCATGGTGTCTAATCAGCTTCTTGATATGGCACACCTGTGAGGTGGGATGGATTATTTCAGCAAAGGAGAAGTGCTCACTATCACAGATTTCGACTGGTTTGGGAACAATATTTGAGGGAAATGGTGATATTGTGTATGTGGAAAAAGTTTTCGATCTTTGAGTTCATCTCATACAAAATGGGAGCAAAACCAAAAGCGTTGCGCTTATATTTTTGTTGAGTATATATACATAATCAGTAAAGAATATAAACTGAATATATTGATTGCAAACAGTAAACATCATTGATTAATAACACTAAATTATGTATACAATCAAACCAATGAAATTGCAAGATAAATACCAATATGACTGAAAGTACTGAAAATATTATTTTAAATGTAATTATAGGCAGCGACCACCAGAGGGCGCCCAAGACCGCCTAATGACATCATTGCGCCACTGAGCTTCTGCTCTATGCATAATGGCGGCCATATCAGCATGAATAAGCAATAAATGATGGAAAATACTTAAATCAGTTCCTATAAAGTCGACAGAACTTCTATCCCATACAGTGAACTACTAAACACGGAGGCATGGTACAAAATAATACTTACATAGGCATTTACACACAACATTGGCAAGGATTGTAAAGGAGCCACAGCATGCAGTCTGCTCTCACTTCTTCCATCTTGCACTAACAACGTGTATGGACTGCGCATGTCAGAGTGAGGCACAGAGCAAGCAGTCACATGATTAAACCACCCCCTAAAGTGTCAGAGGCCAATGAGCAGGGAAATTTGCACAGCCGCCCCCAAATTTGTTTGGCAAATTTGTAAGAGTACACAAATGTCCCTGCTGTGCAACAATAACGATTAATCATCTGGTATTTCGGGCAGTGGGATGAGTTTGGCTACTGGCCTGGTGTAGGTAGTCCCTTTAATGTTCACTTCAGCAGAGCGGATCCTGCCGTCATCGCTGGGAATCACTTCCGTTACACGTCCAATAGGCCATCATGCCCTAGGCAGCTGTGGGTCAATAATCATGACCACTTGGACATGATAGTAGAGGTGATTCAGCACTCCCTCTGCTGAATCACCTCTAAATTATTTACACATTATTCACTTTGTGTGTTTTTAGGAATCCGCTAGCTTAGCGCAGCTACTAGCTCTTAGCCGGTTTAGCATGGCGGCTTCTCCTGTCTCTCCCGCACTTTTCTGCTCTGGGTGTGAAATGTTTAGTTATTCCTCGGCCTCCTTTAGCAGTAATGGTACTTGTAATAAGTGTAGCTTATTCTTAGCTTTGGAGGCCAGGCTGGGCAAATTGGAGACTCGGCTCCGCACCGTGGAAAATTCTACAGCTAGCCAGGCCCCTGTAGTCGGTGCGGACCAAGGTAGCTTAGCCGTCATTAGTTTCCCCCTGGCAGATCCCGAGCAGCCGGGAAAGCAGGCCGACTGGGTGACTATGAGGAGGAAGCGTAGTCCTAAACAGAAGCCCCATGTACACCGCCAACCCATTCACATTTCTAACCGTTTTTCCACACTCGACGACACACCCGCCGAGGATCAAACTCTGGTTATTGGCGACTCTGTTTTGAGAAATGTGAAGTTAGCGACACCAGCAACCATAGTCAATTGTCTTCCGGGGGCCAAAGCAGGCGACATTGAAAGAAATTTGAAACTGCTGGCTAAGGCTAAGTGTAAATTTGGTAAGATTGTAATTCACGTCGGCAGTAATGACACCCGGTTACGCCAATCGGAGGTCACTAAAATTAACATTGAATCGGTGTGTAACTTTGCAAAAACAATGTCGGACTTTGTAGTTTTCTCTGGGCCCCTCCCCAATCGGACCGGGAGTGACATGTTTAGCCGCATGTTCTCCTTGAATTGCTGGCTGTCTGAGTGGTGTCCAAAAAATGAGGTGGGCTTCATAGATAATTGGCAAAGCTTCTGGGGAAAACCTGGTCTTGTTAGGAGAGACGGCATCCATCCCACTTTGGATGGAGCAGCTCTCATTTCTAGAAATCTGGCCAATTTTCTTAAATCCTCCAAACCGTGACTATCCAGGGTTGGGACCAGGAAGCAGAGTTGTAGTCTTACACACCTCTCTGCAGCTTCTCTCCCCCTGCCATCCCCTCATTACCCCATCCCCGTAGAGACGGTGCCTGCTCCCAGACCACCAATAACCAGCAAAAATCTATTTAAGCATAAAAATTCAAAAAGAAAAAATAATATAGCACCTTCAACTGCACCACAGACTAAAACAGTTAAATGTGGTCTATTAAACATTAGGTATCTCTCTTCTAAGTCCCTGTTAGTAAATGATATAATAATTGATCAACATATTGATTTATTCTGCCTTACAGAAACCTGGTTACAGCAGGATGAATATGTTAGTTTAAATGAGTCAACTCCCCCGAGTCACACTAACTGCCAGAATGCTCGTAGCACGGGCCGAGGCGGAGGATTAGCAGCAATCTTCCACTCCAGCTTATTAATTAATCAAAAACCCAGACAGAGCTTTAACTCATTTGAAAGCTTGACTGTTAGTCTTGTCCATCCAAATTGGAAGTCCCAAAAACCATGCTGAGAATGACAGCCTCAACACTGCATTTAATCTATTATTAGACTCAATTGGCTTTGCTCAAAATGTAAATGAGTCCACCCACCACTTTAATCATATCTTAGATCTTGTTCTGACTTATGGTATGGAAATTGAAGACTTAACAGTATTCCCTGAAAACTCCCTTCTGTCTGATCATTTCTTAATAACATTTACATTTACTCTGATGGACTATCCAGCAGTGGGGAATAAGTTTCATTACACTAGAAGTCTTTCAGAAAGCGCTGTAACTAGGTTTAAGGATATGATTCCTTCTTTATGTTCTCTAATGCCATATACCAACACAGTGCAGAGTAGCTACCTAAACTCTGTAAGTGAGATAGAGTATCTCGTCAATAGTTTTACATCCTCATTGAAGACAACTTTGGATGCTGTAGCTCCTCTGAAAAAGAGAGCTTTAAATCAGAAGTGCCTGACTCCGTGGTATAACTCACATACTCGCAGCTTAAAGCAGATAACCCGTAAGTTGGAGAGGAAATGGCGTCTCACTAATTTAGAAGATCTTCACTTAGCCTGGAAAAAGAGTCTGTTGCTCTATAAAAAAGCTCTCCGTAAAGCCAGGACATCTTACTACTCATCACTAATTGAAGAAAATAAGAACAACCCCAGGTTTCTTTTCAGCACTGTAGCCAGGCTGACAAAGAGTCAGAGCTTTATTGAGCCGAGTATTCCTTTAACTTTAACTAGTAATGACTTCATGACTTTCTTTGCTAATAAAATTTTAACTATTAGAGAAAAAATTACTCATAACCATCCCAAAGACGTATCGTTATCTTTGGCTGCTTTCAGTGATGCCGGTATTTGGTTAGACTCTTTCTCTCAGATTGTTCTGTCTGAGTTATGTTCATTAGTTACTTCATCCAAACCATCAACATGTCTATTAGACCCCATTCCTACCAGGCTGCTCAAGGAAGCCCTACAATTATTTAATGCTTCTATCTTAAATATGATCAATCTATCTTTATTAGTTGGCTATGTACCACAGGCTTTTAAGGTGGAAGTAATTAAACCATTACTTAAAAAGCCATCACTTGACCCAGCTATCTTAGCTAATTATAGGCCAATCTCCAACCTTCCTTTTCTCTCAAAAATTCTTGAAAGGGTAGTTGTAAAACAGCTAACTGATCATCTGCAGAGGAATGGTATATTTGAAGAGTTTCAGTCAGGTTTTAGAATTCATCATAGTACAGAAACAGCATTAGTGAAGGTTACAAATGATCTTCTTATGGCCTCGGACAGTGGACTCATCTCTGTGCTTGTTCTGTTAGACCTCAGTGCTGCTTTTGATACTGTTGACCATAAAATTTTATTACAGAGATTAGAGCATGCCATAGGTATTAAAGACACTGCGCTGCGGTGGTTTGAATCATATTTATCTAATAGATTACAATTTGTTCATGTAAATGGGGAATCTTCTTCACAGACTAAGGTTAATTATGGAGTTCCACAAGGTTCTGTGCTAGGACCAATTTTATTCACTTTATACATGCTTCCCTTAGGCAGCATTATTAGACAGCATTGCTTAAATTTTCATTGTTACGCAGATGATACCCAGCTTTATCTATCCATGAAGCCAGAGGACACACACCAATTAGCTAAACTGCAGGATTGTCTTACAGACATAAAGACATGGATGACCTCTAATTTTCTGCTTTTAAACTCAGATAAAACTGAAGTTATTGTACTTGGCCCCACAAATCTTAGAAACATGGTGTCTAACCAGATCCTTACTCTGGATGGCATTACCCTGACCTCTAGTAATACTGTGAGAAATCTTGGAGTCATTTTTGATCAGGATATGTCATTCAAAGCGCATATTAAACAAATATGTAGGACTGCTTTTTTGCATTTACGCAATATCTCTAAAATTAGAAAGGTCTTGTCTCAGAGTGATGCTGAAAAACTAATTCATGCATTTATTTCCTCTAGGCTGGACTATTGTAATTCATTATTATCAGGTTGTCCTAAAAGTTCCCTGAAAAGCCTTCAGTTAATTCAAAATGCTGCAGCTAGAGTACTAACGGGGACTAGAAGGAGAGAGCATATCTCACCCATATTGGCCTCTCTTCATTGGCCTCCTGTAAATTCTAGAATAGAATTTAAAATTCTTCTTCTTACTTATAAGGTTTTGAATAATCAGGTCCCATCTTATCTTAGGGACCTCATAGTACCATATCACCCCAATAGAGCGCTTCGCTCTCAGTCTGCAGGCTTACTTGTAGTTCCTAGGGTTTGTAAGAGTAGAATGGGAGGCAGAGCCTTCAGCTTTCAGGCTCCTCTCCTGTGGAACCAGCTCCCAATTCAGATCAGGGAGACAGACACCCTCTCTACTTTTAAGATTAGGCTTAAAACTTTCCTTTTTGCTAAAGCTTATAGTTAGGGCTGGATCAGGTGACCCTGAACCATCCCTTAGTTATGCTGCTATAGACTTAGACTGCTGGGGGGTTCCCATGATGCACTGAGTGTTTCTTTCTCTTTTTGCTCTGTATGCACCACTCTGCATTTAATCATTAGTGATTGATCTCTGCTCCCCTCCACAGCATGTCTTTTTCCTGATTCTCTCCCTCAGCCCCAACCAGTCCCAGCAGAAGACTGCCCCTCCCTGAGCCTGGTTCTGCTGGAGGTTTCTTCCTGTTAAAAGGGAGTTTTTCCTTCCCACTGTCGCCAAGTGCTTGCTCACAGGGGGTCGTTTTGACCGTTGGGGTTTTTACGTAATTATTGTATGGCCTTGCCTTACAATATAAAGCGCCTTGGGGCAACTGTTTGTTGTGATTTGGCGCTATATAAATAAAATTGATTGATTGATTGATTGATAGTGAGATCACGTGTATCAGTGTACCATTTCCTCCTGTGGTGAAGGTTCAGAAGATGTTTTTTTGTGAACTGGACCCAGAAGTGATCAGCCAGTATCTGGCTGTGTTTCCATCTGCGACATCCAATGAGGTCACTCATACCATAAACAGCTTGTGGTAGGGATGCATCCCGCTGCCCCATCAGCAGGAGATTGGGAGTGATGGGGTCAGGATCAGCAACATCTGAAGATGCATAGCCAAGAGGTTTTGAGTTAAGAATGCCTTCAACCTCTATCAGTAAAGTCAGCAGTACTTCTTCTTCAGAGAGAGAGGTCTTTCAGGAGGACTTGGAGGGCTGTCTTAATGGAATTGATTTCCCGCTCCCATATGCCCCCAAAGTGAGGTGCAAGGGGTGGGTTAAATTTGAAGGTGATGCTCTGTTCGGCTAGTTGCTCCTTTAATGCTGGCTCCATTGCCTCAAAGGCTCTGCGCAGCTCTCCCTCTCAACCCTGAAAATTAATGGCTTGGTCACAATTCCGTATGGCTTTCCTCTTCTGGCCACAAAGCAAGGGCAAGCAAGGAGTCTGTGTCCATACTACTCAGAAGGTCAAGATGTACACACCTTGTAGTGAGGCATTTGAAAATGATACCCCATCTCTTCTCTTGTCTATGGCCTATTTTGACAGCATAGGGGCCAAAACAGTCAATGCCGGTGGACCAGTAGGGAGGCTTATGGAGATGGAGACGTGAAGTAGGGATGTCTGCCATTTGGGGAACAATACGTTTGCTGCGCCACTTCTGACATTCTTTACAACTGTGTTGGTGTTTCTTCACTGCTTGCCGGCCACAAAGAATCCAGTATGTCCTTCTTATTTCAGCGAATACACGGTCAGGACCAGGATGGAGCAGACGGTTGTCATAGTCCTGTATCAGCAGCTTAGTGACAGGGTGGTCAGGTGCCAGGACTACTGGGCGAATTGAATCCTGCAGCTCTACTGCCTTTCTCAGCCAGCCACCAACATGAACAAGACCTACCACCTGGTCATATTCAGGGGAGAATCAAATCAAATCAATTTTATTTATATAGCGCCAAATAACAACAAACAGTTGCCCAAGGCGCTTTATATTGTAAGGCAAAAGCCATACAATAATTACAGAAAAACCCCAACGGTCAAAACGACCCCCTGTGAGCAAGCACTTGGCGACAGTGGGAAGGAAAAACTCCCTTTTAACAGGAAGAAACCTCCAGCAGAACCAGGCTCAGGGAGGGGCAGTCTTCTGCTGGGACTAGTTGGGGCTGAGGGAGAGAATCAGGAAAAAGACATGCTGTGGAAGAGAGCAGAGATCAATCACTAATGATTAAATGCAGAGTGATGCATACAGAGCAAAAAGAGAAAGAAACAGTCAGTGCATCATGGGAACCCCCCAGCAGTCTAAGTCTATAGCAGCATAACTAAGGGATGGTTCAGGGTCACCTGATCCAGCCCTAACTATAGCAAAAATGCTTTAGCAAAAATGAAAGTTTTAAGCCTAATCTTAAAAGTAGAGAGGGTATCTGTCTCCCTGATCCGAATTGGGAACTGGTTCCACAGGAGAGGAGCCTGAAAGCTGAAGGCTCTGCCTCCCATTCTACTCTTAAAAATCCTAGGAACTACAAGTAAGCCTGCAGTCTGAGAGCGAAGCCCTCTATTGGGGTGATATGGTACTATGAGGTCCCTAAGATAAGATGGGACCTGATTATTCAAAACCTTATAAATAAGAAGAAGAATTTTAAATTCTGTTCTAGAATTAACAGGAAGCCAATGAAGAGAGGCCAATATGGGTGAGATATGCTCTCTCCTTCTAGTCCCCGTTAGTACTCTAGCTGCACCATTTTGAATTAACTGAAGGCTTTTCAGGGAACTTTTAGGAAAACCTGATAATAATGAATTACAATAGTCCAGCCTAGAGGAAATAAATGCATGAATTAGTTTTTCAGCATCACTCTGAGACAAGACCTTTCTAATTTTAGAGATATTGCGCAAATGCAAAAAAGCAGTCCTACATATTTGCTTAATATGCGCATTGAAGGACATATCCTGATGAAAAATGACTCCAAGATTTCTCACAGTACTACTAGAGTTCAGGGTAATGCCATCCAGAGTAAGGATCTGGTTAGACACCATGTTTCTAAGATTTGTGGGGCCAAGTACAATAACTTCAGTTTTATCTGAATTTAAAAGCAGGAAATTAGAGGTCATCCATGTCTTTATGTCTGAAAGACATTCCTGCAGTTTAACTAATTGGTGTGTGTCCTCTGGCTTCATGGATAGATAAACCTGGGTATCATCTGCGTAACAATGAAAATTTAAGCAATGCTTTCTAATAATACTGCCTAAGGGAAGCATGTATAAAGTGAATAAAATTGGTCCTAGCACAAAACCTTGTGGAACTCCATAATTAACCTTAGTCTGTGAAGAAGACTCCCCATTTACATGAACAAATTGTAATCTATTAGATAAATATGATTCAAACCACCACAGCACAGTGCCTTTAATACCTATGGCATGCGGTAATCTCTGTAATAAAATTTTATGGTCAACAGTATCAAAAGCAGCACTGAGGTCTAACAGGACAAGCACAGAGATGAGTCCACTGTCTGAGGCCATAAGAAGATCATTTGTAACCTTCCCTAATGCTGTTTCTGTACTATGATGAATTCTAAAACCTGACTGAAACTCTTCAAATAGACCATTCCTCTGCAGATGATCAGTTAGCTGTTTTATAACTACCCTTTCAAGAATTTTTGAGAGAAAAGGAAGGTTGGAGATTGGCCTATAATTAGCTAAGATAGCTCGGTCAAGTGATGGCTTTTTCAGTAATGGTTTAATTAATGCCACCTTAAAAGCCTGTGGTACATAGCCAACTAATAAAGATAGATTGATCATATTTAAGATCGAAGCATTAATTAATGGTAGGGCTACCTTGAGCAGTCTGGTAGGAATGGGGTCTAATAGACATGTTGATGGTTTGGAGGAAGTAACTAATGAAAATAACTCAGACACAACAATTGGAGAGAAAGAGTCTAACCAAATACCAGCATTACTGAAAGCAGCCAAAGATAACGATATGTCTTTGGGATGGTTATGAGTAATTTTTTCTCTAATAGTTAAACTTTTATTAGCAAAGAAAGTCATGAAGTCATTACTACTTAAAGTTAAAGGAATACTCCACTCAATAGAGCTCTGACTCTTTGTCAGCCTGGCTACAGTGCTGAAAAGAAACCTGGGGTTGTTCTTATTTTCTTCAATTAGTGATGAGTAGTAAGATGTCCTAGCTTTACGGAGGGCTTTTTTATAGTGCAACAGACTCTTTTTCCAGGCTAAGTGAAGATCTTCTAAATTAGTGAGACGCCATTTCCTCTCCAACTTAGGGGTTATCTGCTTTAAGCTGGGAGTTTGTGAGTTATACCACAGAGTCAGGCACTTCTGATTTAAGGCTCTCTTTTTCAGAGGAGCTACAGCATCCAAAGTTGTGCTCACTGAGGATGCAAAACTATTGATGAGATAATCTATCTCACGCACAGAGTTTAGGTAGCTACTCTGCACTGTGCTGGTATATGGCATTGGAGAACATAACAAAGAAGGAATCATATCCTTAAACCTAGTTACAGCGCTTTTCAAAAGACTTGTACTGTAATGAAACTTATTCCCCACTGCTGGGTAGTCCATTAAAGTAAATGTAAATGTTATTAAGAAATGATCAGACAACAGGGGGGTTTCAGGGAATACTGTTAAGTCTTCAATTTCCATACCATAAGTCAGAACAAGATCTAAAGTATGGTTGAAGTGCTGGGTGGACTCATTTACATTTTGAGCGAAGCCAATTGAGTCTAATAATAGATTAAATGCAGTGTTGAGGCTGTCATTCTCAGCATCTATGTGGATGTTAAAATCGACCACTATAATTATCTGAGCTAAGCAGTAAGTCAGACAAAAGGTCTGAAAATTCACAGAGAAACTCACAGTAATGACCAGGTGGACACCAGATAACAACAAATAAAACTGGTTTTTGGGACTTCCAATTTGGATGGACAAGACTAAGAGTCAAGCTTTCAAATGAATTAAAGCTCTGTCTGGGTTTTTGATTAATTAATAAGCTGGAGTGGAAGATTGCTGCTAATCCTCCCCCTCGGCCCGTGCTACGAGCATTCTGACAGTTAGTGTGACTCGGGGGTGTTGACTCATTTAATCTAACATATTCATCCTGCTGTAACCAGGTTTCTGTAAGGCAGAATAAATCAATATGTTGATCAATTATTATATAATTTACTAACAGGGACTTAGAAGAGAGAGACCTAATGTTTAATAAACCACATTTAATTGTTTTAGTCTGTGGTGCAGTTGAAGGTACTATATTATTTTTTCTTTTTGAATTTTTATGCTTAAATAGATTGTTACTGGTTGTTCGTAGTCTGGGTGCAGGCACCGTCTCTACGGGGATGGGGTATTGGGGGGATGGCAGGGGGAGAGAAGCTGCAGAGAGGTGTGTAAGACTACAACTCTGCTTCCTGGTCCCAACCCTAGATAGTCACGATTTGGAGGGTTTAATAAAATTTGCCAGATTTCTAGAAATGAGAGCTGCTCCATCCAAAATGGGATGGATGCCATCTCTCCTAACAAGACCAGGTTTTCCCCAGAAGCTTTGCCAATTATCTATGAAGCCCACCTCATTTTTTGGACACCACTCAGACAGCCAGCAATTCAAGAAGAACATGCGGCTAAACATGTCACTCCCGGTTGGGGAGGGGCCCAGAGAAAACTACAGAGTCCGACATTGTTTTTGCAAAGTTACACACCGATTCAATGTTAATTTTAGTGACCTCCGATTGGCGTAACTGGGTGTCATTACTGCCGACGTGAATTACAATCTTACCAAATTTACGCTTAGCCTTAGCCAGCAGTTTCAAATTTCCTTCAATGTCGCCTGCTCTGGCCCCCGGAAGACAATTGACTATGGTTGCTGCTGTCGCTAACTTCACATTTCTCAAAACAGAGTCGCCAATAACCAGAGTTTGTTCCTCGGCGGGTGTGTCGCCGAGTGGGAAAAACGGTTAGAGATGTGAACGGGTTGGTGGTGTACAGGGGGCTTCTGTTTAGGACTACGCTTCCTCCTCACAGTCACCCAGCCGGCCTGCTTTCCCGGCTGCTCGGGATCTGCTGGGGGACAGCTAACGGCGGCTAAGCTACCTTGGTCCGCACCAACTACAGGGGCCTGGCTAGCTGTAGGATTTTCCAAGGTGCGGAGCTGGCTTCCAAAGCTACGAATAAGCTACACTTATTACAAGTACCATTACTGCTAAAGGAGGCGGAGGAATAACTAAACATTTCACACCCAGAGCAGAAAAGTGCGGGAGAGACAGGAGAAGCCGCCATGCTAAACCGGCTAAGAGCTAGTAGCTGCGCTAAGCTAGCGGATTCCTAAAAACAGACAAAGTGAATAATGTGTAAATAATTTAGAGGTGATTCAGCAGAGGGAGTGCTTTAGTTAAGGCACGTGAAGATTACACTGTGAAACAAATCGTTATCTAGTTATCTAGATCAATCTAACTACGCAGATTAAACAGCTAACAGATACAGCAAAGCACCGCTGTGCTCCGGAACAGGAAGTAATACAACCCCTAGCAAAAATTATGGAATCACCGGCCTCGGAGGATGTTCATTCAGTTGTTTAATTTTGTAGAAAAAAAGCAGATCACACACATGACACAAAACTAAAGTCATTTCAAATGGCAACTTTCTGGCTTTAAGAAACACTATAAGAAATCAAGAAAAAAAGATTGTGGCAGTCAGTAACGGTTACTTTTTTAGACCAAGCAGAGGAAAAAAATATGGAATCACTCAATTCTGAGGAAAAAATTATGGAATCACCCTGTAAATTTTCATTCCCAAAACTAACACCTGCATCATATCAGATCTGCTCATTAGTCTGCATCTAAAAAGGAGTGATCACACCTTGGAGAGCTGTTGCACCAAGTGGACTGACATGAATCATGGCTCCAACACGAGAGATGTCAGTTGAAACAAAGGAGAGGATTATCAAACTCTTAAAAGAGAGTAAATCATCATGCAATGTTGCAAAAGATGTTGGTTGTTCACAGTCAGCTGTGTCTAAACTCAGGACCAAATACAAACAACATGGGAAGGTTGTTAAAGGCAAACATACTGGTAGACCAAGGAAGACATCAAAGCGTCAAGACAGAAAACTTAAAGCAATATGTCTCAAAAATCCAAAAAATGCACAACAAAACAAATGAGGAACGAATGGGAGGAAACTGGAGTCAACGTCTATGACTGAACTGTAAAAAACCGCCTAAAGGAAATGGGATTTACATACAGAAAAGCTAAACGAAAGCCATCATTAACACCTAAACAGAATAAACAAGGTTACAATGGGATAAGGAAAAGCAATCGTGGACTGTGGATGACTGGATGAAAGTCATATTCGGTGATGAATCTCAAATCTGCATTGGGCAAGGTGATGATGCTGGAACTTTTGTTTGGTGCCGTTCCAATGAGATTTATAAAGATGACTGCCTGAAGAGAACATGTAAATTTCCACAGTCATTGATGATATGGGGCTGCATGTCAGGTAAAGGCACTGGGGAGATGGCTGTCATTACATCATCAATAAATGCACAAGTTTATGTTGATATTTTGGACAATTGAAAGGATGTTTGGGGATGATGAAATCATTTTTCAAGATGATAATGCATCTTGCCATAGAGCAAAAACTGTGAAAACGTTCCTTGCAAAAAGACACATAGGATCAATGTCATGGCATAGGGTCAATGTCAACGAGCAGATCTGATTTGATGCAGGTTTTAGTTTGGGGGATGGAAATTTACAGGGTGATTCCATAATTTATTCCTCAGAATTGAGTGATTCCATATTTTTTTCCTCTGCTTGGTCTAAAAAAGTAACCGTTACTGACTGCCACAATCTTTTTTCTTGATTTCTTATAGTGTTTCTTAAAGCCAGAAAGTTGCCATTTGAAATGACTTTAGTTTTGTGTCATGTCTGTGATCTGCTTTTTTTCTACAAAATTAAACAACTGAATGAACATCCTCCGAGGCCGGTGATTCCATAATTTTTGCCAGGGGTTGTACAATACCGCAGTGAGAGCCAACCACCAGTAGAAGCAAGCATGTCTGCCACACAGGGAGGAGCTCATCTGTTATGGGCTCATCCCAGTCTCTGCCTTTCTTCCATAGGGCTTGAACTATCACTTTAGCACGGGTTGTGTAGGGAATAAGGTAACCAAGTGGGTCATATTGACTATCAAGTACATGGTACACGTACCTCAAGGTGGGTGTAGCTGGTGGAATGTCCCTGTGCTTGTAGCCTAGAGTGTCTGTACTACAATGCCATAGTAGACCCAGGGTAGACTCCAGTGGGTCATCTTTGTGGGCAGATAACCACAACTCACAGCTTGCTGACTTGGCTTCAATGGGCAGGTGGGAAATGACATCAGGGACATTACTGGACCACTGTCTTATGTCAAAACCTCCACTTGCTAGCAGGGCTCTCATGTTGTCAATGAGCTGTTTAGCCTCATCTTTTGAGGGTAGAGACTGGAGGCAGTTGTCTACATAGAATGCTTGTAGTACAGAGTTGACTACCTCATTATTTTCTTCTGTACAGTCCTGTGCATGTCACTGTAGTGCATACGTGGCACAAGACAGACTACAGGTCGTGCCGAATGGCAACACGCGCCAATCATAGACATCAGGGCTACAGTCTCTCTCACCATTACGCCACAGACAATGCAGAAGTGGTTGGTCTTCCGGGAGTAGATGCACTTGATGGAACATACTGCGTATGTCCCCACTGATAGCGACAGCATATTCCCTGAACCTTAACAGCACAGCGAGAAGTGATGATCCCAGGGTAGGACCAGGGAGGAGGTTATTGTCCAGACATGCTTGCTGGTAAATGAAAGAGCAGTTAAAGACAACTCTGGGCTTACCGTTATGATAGACAAGATGGTGTAGCAGAAACCATGACTCCTGGGAGTTTTCCACTTCCTCCGTGCTGACTTTGACTGCATAGCCAGACTTCACTAGTTTGTGAATCTCCTTGGAGTACACAACTAACTGTTCAGGACTGTGGGAGAGATGTCACTCTGTGGCTCTAAGGAGGGACATTACTACAGTAGGTGGAGCGTGTAGCGCAGGTGTGTGCTTCTTGCGTAGAAGTGGGATGACGTAACGAGACACACCATCCACTGTGACTCTGATGCTCTTTTGCTCCAGTTGTTCTAGTGCTGCTTTATCCTCTCCTGACTGAGCGAGTTGCTTCCTTAGTGGATCTGAAGGGTAGTGTATCAAGCTGCCAAAGTCTTTTGACATGTTGATGAAGTTCCTCCGAGGGGGAGAGGACTGCTAAATGAAGGCAACTGCTGTCAATGACACAGTGCTGCAGAAAGCTGGCTGGTCCCTGCATGGCCCATCCCAGGACTGTGCATACAGCTATAGGACCACCAATGGGGCCAGTACGCACATGGTGTTTTGGCGTTATCAGGTGAGGGTGGTCTGAACCAATGAGAAGCAGTGGCTTGACTTTGTTAAAGGACTGCAATGGAATGTCTTTCAGATGGTTGTAGCTTCTTTGCAGATGTTCAGCTGAGCATGACTGTTCTGCCACGTTCGGTTCAGGTGCTGTGAAGGCTTGCTTGATGTCATATTTAACCCCTTTCTCTGTCGGAGTTGATATTTCGAATGACACTGTGGCCCCCTGTAACTGAACTATTTCCTGACGGATGGTTCTTAGGGACAGGACCTCTGGTTGTTGTGTAAGACCTCGGTGGCGTACAGCAGCGGGGAGGATGATAGTACGCTCAGACCCATCTTCTAATACTGCGTATGTATTCAGTATCTTCTTCCCATTATGTAACTGGACTGGTACAACTTTTAGCATTACTTTGCCTGAATGGCTAGCTTGATCCATGAAGACCATGTTACTAGAGGTGCTCACAGTCAGTACGGTTTCTGTTAAAGCGACATCATGCAGTACAGGGAGGTGTTGTTCACCACAGGTAGAGCAAGTTTTCTTTAAAGTGCAGTTTGTATGCAAGTGTCCTCTGCCGCATCTCCAGCATTTCTTCTTCTCCTTTATCCAAGTACCCCTCTCTTGGCTTGTGAGCTTGGCAAACTCAGTGCATGCATTGAGATAGTGCTCCTGATTGTTACAATAGGGACAGTAACGTTTAAACCTATCCCATTTCATGTTTGGCTGAGAAGTACTAGAGGTAGGAGATGTAGTAGGGGGCTCTGCTCTCTGGTTACTTCCAAGCAGAACTGTAGCAGACTTGGCTCTCTGCTGTTTCACTGCCCTTCGCTCCTTAGTGTTAACATTGGTGAATTCTGATGTATTCATGCCAATCTGACGTGACACCTGTAGGGTTTGAACTTTCTTCTCCAGCCAATCAGGTAGATCTGACAGGGTGTAGGTGCAGTGGCTACCACTCTGGATAATCCCTTTATTAAAACAATGCTCAGCAAATGAGGCTCTGAAGTTGGGAGACAACTTGGTAAGCAAATGTGAGCCACAATGCAGCTATGATGATGCGGGGCCTTCCATAGTGCTAAGCATGCCCACCAGAGTTCCAACTGATGCAGCAAAATCCTCAATGCCTTGATAATCACCTGATCTTAATGGTGGGGCATTAAGGAGAGCTTTGAGTTCCCCCTAGATCAACTGTCGTGGTTGACCATACCTCTGCTGAAGGGCATTCATGGAACTGGTGTATGGATTGACACTCTTGATGTAGCGCTTAGCAATCTGAACAGCAGCAGGGAATGTCAGGTGATCAAGTAGGACCTGATATTTGTAATCCTCAGTTAAGTGTTTATGAGGGCCAAGTACACTGTCCAAGCCTTTCTTCAGCATAAGAAAGTCACTCTCTTTGCCTGAACTGAAAACGGATAGCTTTGGCTTAGGGATACAAAATGATGAAGCAATAGCCATTTCTATCATGCTAGGCATATTACAGTTGACTGAATATGGCTGTGGTGGATATGAATAGAATGCATAGGGATATGCACTTGGCTGCGCTGGCTGGGAACACCTGGGCACAGTGCAACTCAGTTCTGTTGGAGCGGCTACAGGTGGTATGACTGTAACTGGAGGCACAGGATCACTGAGAGGAGGCTGTGTGGGTTGCACTGGAGGCGGAGGCTGAACTTGTGCCAAAACTGGTGATGTAGGAGTCTGGAGCGGAGAAATCGGCCCCTGGTGTTGTATGATATGCTTAACCTCCGTATCTGGATTTGGACACTGTGAAGGGTAGATTCACTCTAATTGAGGGAGGCTACTGAATCAGATCTGGCAGATCTGCAGCAGGGCTTTGTGGCACCACATATGGATACTGGACTTATTGTGGATTGTGGAAGACGTGTTAATGGGTAGCTGAGCTCGAAGTCCTCCAGATGTCCGGGAATGCGACGCACCCTGCTGGGACGGGGACTCCGTGGCTCCTCATTGTAGAAATCTCTAGATGTAGCCATAGCACAACATCCGGCTCCAAGGACTACTTGTAGGATGTATTTGTAATGTATGTTGCTGGGGTACACTTGTCTGGCCTAAGTCTTCTGTTAGAAAGACTACAGCGAATCCAGGAGAATTTCTTGTATCTTTAATAAATCCACACAAGGCACAAAATACAGTTTACTCAGTGGTGGTGTTTACATTGGCTGAAGTGTCATGTCGTGTCGTGTCATGTCATGTTGGGGTTTTCCATAAAAAAATCAAATATATATACATAATCAGTAAAGAATATAAACTGAATATATTGATTGCAAACAGTAAACATCATTGATTAATAACACTAAATTATGTATACATTCAAACCAATGAAATTGCAAGATAAATACCAATATGACTGAAACTCTTAAGTACTGAAAATATTATTTTAAATGTAATTATAAGCAGCGACCACCAGAGGGCGCCCAAGACCGCCTAATGACGTCATTGTGCCACTGAGCTTCTGCTCTGTGCATAATGGCGGTCATATCAGCATGAATAAGCAATAAATGATGGAAAATACTTAAATCAGTTCCTACAAAGTCTACAGAACTTCTATCCCATACAGTGAGCTACTAAACACGGAGGCATGGTACAAAATAATACATAGGCATTTACACACAACAATGGCAAGGATTGCACAGCATGCAGTCTGCTCTCACTTCTTCCATCTTGCACTAACAACGTGTATGGACTGTACATGTCAGAGTGAGGCACAGAGCAAGCAGTCACATGATTAAACCACCCCTTAAAGTGTCCGAGGCCAATTAGCAGGGAAATTTGCACAAGCAGGATGATCAAAACTGGCTGAGGAAAAGCTTTGCACTAAAATCTACAGAAGAAGTCGGTGCTTCACAATAAAAGCATGACACTCACAGCACAGGAAGGAGTTTTATTATCGTATCTCATCCACGACTTGGTTGTCAGTGTTTCTTTCAGCGAGCCCCTTGTTTGCTGCTTCTCTTGCTCATGCTTCAAACGAAATCTGCTTCGGCGTTACATGACATTCCACTGATAGTCTGCGAATGCTAAAATACTTAACGGTAATACAGCACTCAGAATTAACACTAAAGGCGAAGTGTGTGTTACAAAACCAAGAAATCAGTAGATGGGGTCTCTGGAACTCACCTAATATGGTACCCACCATCTTTCTCAGTGGTCCCGCCAAGCCGGCGTTTTTTCAAGTGACCACCATCTGTCTCTTTCCAGTACATGACCTCTGAACCCTGTAAGCAGCTGCTGTGCAGTAGTTACAACTACCCCTTCTTCTGTCGGACCAAGAAGGGACTGCCTCTGGATGGGACACCATGTGGACTGGGGAAGGTGAGGATGGCTTCTGACCATTTGTCACGGTGGCCAAATCTGGTACTGTAACAGCAGATCTCCATGGTGTGTGTGTGTGTGTAACATGTCATCACATGATGTGACACTGGGACAAGAACCAGTTCCTGAAAAGTTCCAATGAAAATGGTGGCATCTCACTGGAGACAGAAGCAGAAAATTATCAACTTCCTGTAGCCATTTGCAGTACTGGTTTAGGTATTTTTACAGTAATCTATTACTGGTTTAAGTTATCAGGGTCAGGATCTCAGCACCAGCAGCCCTTGGACCAGAGTCAGGATCTCTGGACCAGGGTTAGGATCTTAGATATTATCTAACATTAGGATCAGCAGCCCTTGGACCAGGGTCAGGATCTCAGGAGCAGGGTCAGGATCTCGGGACCAGGGTTAGGATCTTTGGATCAGCAGTGCTTGGACCAGGGTCAGGATCTCTGAACCAGGGTTAGGATCTTAGATATTATCTAACATTAGGATCAGCAGCCCTTGGACCAGGGTCAGGATCTCAGGAGCAGGGTCAGGATCTCTGGACCAGGGTTAGGATCTTAGATATTATCTAACATTAGGATCAGCAGCCCTTGGACCAGGGTCAGGATCTCAGGAGCAGGGTCAGGATCTCGGGACCAGGGTTAGGATCTTTGGATCAGCAGTGCTTGGACCAGGGTCAGGATCTCTGAACCAGGGTTAGGATCTTAGATATTATCTAACATTAGGATCAGCAGCCCTTGGACCAGGGTCAGGATCTCAGGAGCAGGGTCAGGATCTCTGGACCAGGGTTAGGATCTTAGATATTATCTAACATTAGGATCAGCAGCCCTTGGACCAGGGTCAGGATCTCAGGAGCAGGGTCAGGATCTCTGGACCAGGGTTAGGATCTTTGGATCAGCAGCGCTTGGACCAGGGTCAGGATCTCGGGACCAGCAGCCCTTGGACCAGGGTCAGGATCTTGGGACCAGGATCAGGATCTTGGGACCAGGGTCAGGGTTTAAAATGTCAATTTTGAAGTCACATCGCTCCAACAGATGAAAAATGAATAAAAGTTGTTCTTCAGAGTGTCCGTGGACAGACAGAAGAGCAGGATGTCGAGTGAGGGAAGCCACCAAGACAGTCACAAGGTCTGTGAAGGAGCTGGACTAATTGGACAGTTTGTCTGCTGCTTCCATTGTGATTTCCGAGGAGGAGGTTAAACGAATGCAGTAGATTTTGGGCTAAAACGATCGAATTAGCATTCATGTGTTCATTTCTTCAGCACTGCTTCAAGGGTGTCTGCATAAACTTGACCCCTGACCTCCTGAGACAAGATGGCGGCTGGAGCACGTGGAGTCCATACGGCAGCTGTTCCAGGAGCTGTGGGGGCGGAGTCCAGTTTCGAACCAGACGCTGTGACAACCCGCTGTGAGTGAGCCCTCAATCATGCAGTGATGTCACAGGTCAAAGGTCCAGGTGAATCAGTGTTGTTCTTCCTCAGGCCAGCCAACAGGGGGCGCCCCTGTTTTGGAAACATTCACGAGTTTCAGATGTGCAGCCAAGAGGCGTGTCCTCCGCTAACAGACTTCAGGTCAGCCGAATGTGTGTGTGTGTTTGTGTGTGTGTGTGTGTGTGTATGTCTGTGTCATGCTCTATGTGTGTGTATGCGTTTGTGTGTGTATCTGTAAATGTGTATGTCTGTGTGTGTCAATGTGTGTATCTGTGTCTGTGTCGGGCTCTATGTGTGTTTATCTGTGTCTGTATATATGTGTATGTGTGTGTGTGTGTCGGGCTCTATGTGTGTGTATCTGTGTCAGTGTGTATCTGTATGTATGTGTGTGTAGGCGTGTGTGTGTGTATCTCTGTGTGTATCTGTGTCTGTGTATGTGTGTGTAGGCGTGTGTGTGTGTGTGTATTTGTATGTCTCTTTGTCTGTGCTTGTGTATGTCTGTGTCATGCTCTATGTGTGTGTATGTGTTTGTGTGTGTGTATCTGTGTCTGTGTGTATGTCGTGCTTTATGTGCCTGTATCTGTAAATGTGTATGTCTGGGTGTGTATCTGAATCAATGTGTGTTTATCTGTGTCTGTGTGTCTTGCTCTAAGGGTGTTTATCTGTGTCTGTATGTATGTGTATGTATGTGTGTGTCTGTGTATGTGTGTGTAGGCACGTGTGTGTGTATCTGTGTGTGTGTCGGGCTCTATGTGTGTGTATCTGTGTCAGTGTGTATCTGTATGTATGTGTGTGTAGGCGTGTGTGTGTGTATCTCTGTGTGTATCTGTGTCTGTGTATGTGTGTGTAGGCGTGTGTGTGTGTGTGTATTTGTATGTCTCTTTGTCTGTGCTTGTGTATGTCTGTGTCATGCTCTATGTGTGTGTATGTGTTTGTGTGTGTGTATCTGTGTCTGTGTGTATGTCGTGCTTTATGTGCCTGTATCTGTAAATGTGTATGTCTGGGTGTGTATCTGAATCAATGTGTGTTTATCTGTGTCTGTATGTATGTGTATGTATGTGTGTGTCTGTGTATGTGTGTGTAGGCACGTGTGTGTGTATCTGTGTGTGTGTCGGGCTCTATGTGTGTGTATCTGTGTCAGTGTGTATCTGTATGTATGTGTGTGTAGGCGTGTGTGTGTATCTCTGTGTGTATCTGTGTCTGTGTATGTGTGTGTAGGTGTGTGTGTGTATCTCTGTGTGTATGTGTGTCTGTGTATCTCTCTGTGTGTGTATCTGTGTCTGTGTGTCATGCTCTGTGTGTGTATGTCTGTGTGTTGTGCTTTAATTTTAATTTATTTTCATTTATATAGCACCAAATCACAACAGAGTTGACCCAAGGTGCTTCACACAGTAAGGTCTAAACTTACTAACCCCCAGAGCAACAGTGGTAAGGAAAAACTCCCTCTGAGGAAGAAACCTCAAGCAGACCAGACTCAAAGGGGTGACCCTCTGCTTGGGCCTTGATACAGACATAAATTACAGAACAATTCACAAAACAATTTACAAATGAAAAAATGACATATTTACAAATACAGGTTTATTTGTAAAACTCACCACACGTTTCAGTAACTGTGTGTTATACTGACCAACCACTGACATCAGGAAACTAATTTACCCATAATGAACTGCAGCATGCGTGTCTAAAGGCTAAAACCTTCCAAATTAGTGCATTACTTTAAAATTAAAACATATAGCTGATATTTTCACTTTGTAAAATGACAGATGTGATGTTAATTTTAATAACCTGTCCGGAATTAGTTTGTTTAACATTATAACCATAAGTCAAAACTGCCTGCCTGTGCCAGACAACAGTGAAATCTTTTTTCCCTCTCTTTTCTTTTCTCTCTGGTAGCCATCTCTCTTCTGCCTGCAGAGGTTAGAGCTCTACCATTCATGGCTATCTGTCTGCTCCAAAACATCTAACAGACACTATCATCTTTGATTTATTCACTATGCCTGCAAAAATGTGTTAGCGGTCTAAAACGTATCGGAACTAAAGTTATCTGGAAAGCTAATCCGCTAATGAAAACGTTAGCTTCAATAATTAGCGGTTAGCGGATTAGCGGGACTGTGCCCACCACTGGTCCAACCTATGACACCATAAATAAACATGTGAACTCATGTCCAGTACAGCCTCAGATGCGTTTCACAGTGCTGGGCAGACAACAGCCAGGGAAGCCCGTCTGGCCCAGCTGCGCTGTGTACTGATGTCACCAGCTCACAAATGCTCCGTCCACCATGGCATAAAACATAATCCATGTCATGTGGTGTCCTGCGGCAGACCACGCGCTGGTGAGTCAGCCAGTCAGCGCAGAGTTCAGCTGTCCCGTGCGCTCCGTTTGCTGACAACATAGCATGGGCTCATCACATCGCAGCCCACCGATCATATGATCAGACAACGCGGTGTACATCCTCTACGCGCACCCCATGTGCTAATCGCATTGCAGATCGCCGATATTTTTGTGGAAAACATTTGTTATTTTTAACATTTTTCACTGCTTTTGTTTATTGTTGACAGAGAAGAACAGTGCAGAGTCTGGAATGTGTTTTACCAACACGAAGGAAGAAAACATCACTGGCTGCCATACCAACACCCAGACCGTAACCGCAGCACACGCCAACACACGGCAACACCCAGACCATAACCGCAACACACGCCATCACATGGCAACACCCAGCCCATAACCACAGCACACGCCAAAACCCAGACCGTAACCACAGCACACAGCAACACTCAGACTGTAACCGCAGCACACGCCAACACCCAGACCGTAACGGCAGCACACATCAACACCCAGACCGTAACGGCAGCACACATCAACACCCAGACCGCAACCGCAGCACACGCTAAAACCCAGACCGTAACAACAGCACACAGCAGCACCCAGACCATAACCACAGCACATAGCAACACCCAGAGTATAACCGCAGCACACAGCAACACCCAGACCGTAACCGCAGCACACGCCAACACCCAGACCATAACAGCAGCACACGCCAACACCAAGACTGTAACCACAGCACACAGCAACACCCAGACCGTAACCACAGCACACGCCAACACCCAGACCATAACCGCAGCACATGCCGTCTCTCTTTCGTGTATTGTCATCATATGTCCAGCACTGTGTCGTGTAGCCATGTTCTCATCTCAGGTCCCACTCAGAAAAGGCCCTCCTCTGAAGGCCCAAATTGTAACCACAGCACACACCAACACACAGCAACACCCAGACCGTAACCATAACACATGCCAACACCCAGACTGTAACCACAGCACACGCCAACACCAAGACCATAACCACAGCACACAGCAACACCCAGACCATAACCACAGCACACGCCAACACCCAGACCGCAACCGCAGAACACGTCAACACCCAGCTTGTAACCGCAGCACACGCCAACACACACCAACACCCAAACTGTAACCCCAGAACATGGTAACACCCACCAACACCCAGACTGTAACTGCAGAACACACCAACACACACCAACACTCAGACTAACCGCAGAACACGCCAACACACACCAACACCCAGACTGTAACTGCAGAACACACCAACACACACCAACACTCAGACTAACCGCAGAACACACCAACACCCACACTGTAACCGCAGCACACAGCAACACACACATTGTAACTGCAGAACATGTCAAAACACACCAACACACACACTGTAACCGCAGAACATGTCAAAACACACCAACACCCAGACTGTAACCGCAGAACACACCAACACCCAGATTGTAATTGCAGAACATGCCTACACACACCAACACCCAGACTGTAACCGCAGAACACGCCAACACCCAGATTGTAACTGCAGAACACACCAACACCCAGACTGTAACCGCAGAACATGTCAACACACACCAACACACAGATTGTAACCGCAGAATACACCAACACCCAGACTGTAACTGCAGCACACACCAACACCCACACTGTAACCGCAGCACACACCAACACACACCAACACACAGATTGTAACCGCAGAATACACCAACACCCAGACTGTAACTGCAGCACACACCAACACCCAGACTGCAACCGCAGCACACGTCAAAACCCAGACCGTAACCACAGCACACAGCAACACCCAGACCATAACCACAGCACACGCCAACACCCAGACCGCAACCGCAGAACACGTCAACACCCAGCTTGTAACCGCAGCACACGCCAACACACACCAACACCCAAACTGTAACCACAGAACATGGTAACACCCACCAACACCCAGACTGTAACTGCAGAACACACCAACACACACCAACACTCAGACTAACCGCAGAACACGCCAACACACACCAACACCCAGACTGTAAGCGCAGAACACACCAACACACACCAACACTCAGACTAACCGCAGAACACGCCAACACACACCAACACCCAGACTGTAAGCGCAGAACACACCAACACACACCAACACCCACACTGTAACCGCAGCACACAGCAACACACACATTGTAACTGCAGAACATGTCAAAACACACCAACACACACACTGTAACCGCAGAACATGTCAAAACACACCAACACCCAGACTGTAACCGCAGAACACACCAACACCCAGACTGTAACCGCAGAACATGTCAACACACACCAACACACAGATTGTATCCGCAGAATACACCAACACCCAGACTGTAACTGCAGCACACACCAACACCCACACTGTAACCGCAGCACACACCAACACACACCAACACACAAATTGTAACCACAGAACATGGTAACACCCACCAACACCCAGACTGTAACTGCAGAACACACCAACACACACCAACACTCAGACTAACCGCAGAACACGCCAACACACACCAACACCCAGACTGTAACCGCAGAACACGCCAACACGCAGATTGTAACTGCAGAACACGCCAACACACACCAACACCCAGACTGTAACCGCAGAACACACCAACACCCAGATTGTAACTGCAGCACACACCAACACCCACACTGTAACCGCAGCACACAGCAACACACAGACTGTAACTGCAGAACATGTCAAAACACACCAACACCCACATTGTAACCGCAGAACATGTCAAAACACACCAACACCCAGACTGTAACCGCAGAACACACTAACACCCAGACTGTAATTGCAGAACACGCCTACACAAACCAACACCCAGATTGTGACCGCAGCACACGCCAACACCAAATTGTAACCACAGAACATGCTAACACACACCAAGACCCAGACTGTAACCGCAGAACACGCCAACACCCAGATTGTAACTGCAGAACACACCAACACCCAGACTGTAACCGCAGAACACACCAACACCCAGACTGTAACCGCAGAACATCAACACACACCAACACACACATTGTAACCACAGAACACGCCAATATCCAGATTGTAACCTCAGCACACACCAACACCCAGATTGTAACTGCAGAACATGCTAACACACACCAACACCGAGACTGTAACCGCAGAACACGCCAACACCCAGATTGTAACTACAGAACACGCCAACACACACCAACACCCAGACTGTAACCGCAGAACATGTCAACACACAGATTGTAAACACAGCACACCAACACACAGCAACACCCAGACTGTAACCATAACACATGGCAACACACAGATTTTAACCGCAGCGCACACCAACACCCAGATTGTAACTGCAGAACACGATAACACACACCAACACCCAAATTGTAACCACAGAACATGCCAACACACACCAACACCCAGACTGTAACCGCAGAACACGCCAACACCCAGATTATAACTACAGAACACGCCAACACACACCAACACCCAGACTGTAATCCAACACACAGATTGTAACCACAGCACACACCAACACACAGCAACACCCAGACTGTAACCATAACACATGCCAACACACAGATTGTAACCACAGCACACACCAACACCCAAATTGTAACCGGAGCACACACCAACACACAGATTGTAACCGCAGAACATGCCAACACACACCAACACCCAAATTGTAACCGCAGAACACGCCAACACCCAGCTTGTAACCACAGAACACGCCAACACACACCAACACCCAAATTGTAACCACAGAACATGGTAACACCCACCAACACCCAGACTGTAACTGCAGAACACACCAACACACAGACTAACCGCAGAACATGCCAACACACACCAACACACACAAACACCCAGACTGTAACCGCAGAACACACCAACACAAACCAACACAGATTGTAACTGCAGCACACACCAACACCCACACTGTAACCGCAGCACACAGCAACACACAGACTGTAACTGCAGAACATGTCAAAACACACCAACACCCACATTGTAACCGCAGAACATGTCAAAACACACCAACACCCAGACTGTAACCGCAGAACACACTAACACCCAGACTGTAATTGCAGAACACGCCTACACACACCAACACCCAGATTGTGACCGCAGCACACGCCAACACCAAATTGTAACCACAGAACATGCTAACACACACCAAGACCCAGACTGTAACCGCAGAACACGCCAACACCAAATTGTAACCACAGAACATGCTAACACACACCAAGACCCAGACTGTAACCGCAGAACACGCCAACACCCAGATTGTAACTGCAGAACACACCAACACCCAGACTGTAACCGCAGAACACACCAACACCCAGACTGTAACCGCAGAACATCAACACACACCAACACACACATTGTAACCACAGAACACGCCAATATCCAGATTGTAACCTCAGCACACACCAACACCCAGATTGTAACTGCAGAACATGCTAACACACACCAACACCGAGACTGTAACCGCAGAACACGCCAACACCCAGATTGTAACTACAGAACACGCCAACACACACCAACACCCAGACTGTAACCGCAGAACATGTCAACACACATCAACACACAGATTGTAAACACAGCACACCAACACACAGCAACACCCAGACTGTAACCATAACACATGGCAACACACAGATTTTAACCGCAGCGCACACCAACACCCAGATTGTAACTGCAGAACACGATAACACACACCAACACCCAAATTGTAACCACAGAACATGCTAACACACACCAACACCCAGACTGTAACCGCAGAACACGCCAACACCCAGATTATAACTACAGAACACGCCAACACACACCAACACCCAGACTGTAACTGCAGAACACACCAACACACACCAACACTCAGACTAACCGCAGAACACGCCAACACACACCAACACCCAGACTGTAACTGCAGAACACACCAACACACACCAACACTCAGACTAACCGCAGAACACACCAACACCCACACTGTAACCGCAGCACACAGCAACACACACATTGTAACTGCAGAACATGTCAAAACACACCAACACACACACTGTAACCGCAGAACATGTCAAAACACACCAACACCCAGACTGTAACCGCAGAACACACCAACACCCAGATTGTAATTGCAGAACATGCCTACACACACCAACACCCAGACTGTAACCGCAGAACACGCCAACACCCAGATTGTAACTGCAGAACACACCAACACCCAGACTGTAACCGCAGAACATGTCAACACACACCAACACACAGATTGTAACCGCAGAATACACCAACACCCAGACTGTAACTGCAGCACACACCAACACCCACACTGTAACCGCAGCACACACCAACACACACCAACACACAGATTGTAACCGCAGAATACACCAACACCCAGACTGTAACTGCAGCACACACCAACACCCAGACTGCAACCGCAGCACACGTCAAAACCCAGACCGTAACCACAGCACACAGCAACACCCAGACCATAACCACAGCACACGCCAACACCCAGACCGCAACCGCAGAACACGTCAACACCCAGCTTGTAACCGCAGCACACGCCAACACACACCAACACCCAAACTGTAACCACAGAACATGGTAACACCCACCAACACCCAGACTGTAACTGCAGAACACACCAACACACACCAACACTCAGACTAACCGCAGAACACGCCAACACACACCAACACCCAGACTGTAAGCGCAGAACACACCAACACACACCAACACTCAGACTAACCGCAGAACACGCCAACACACACCAACACCCAGACTGTAAGCGCAGAACACACCAACACACACCAACACCCACACTGTAACCGCAGCACACAGCAACACACACATTGTAACTGCAGAACATGTCAAAACACACCAACACACACACTGTAACCGCAGAACATGTCAAAACACACCAACACCCAGACTGTAACCGCAGAACACACCAACACCCAGACTGTAACCGCAGAACATGTCAACACACACCAACACACAGATTGTATCCGCAGAATACACCAACACCCAGACTGTAACTGCAGCACACACCAACACCCACACTGTAACCGCAGCACACACCAACACACACCAACACACAAATTGTAACCACAGAACATGGTAACACCCACCAACACCCAGACTGTAACTGCAGAACACACCAACACACACCAACACTCAGACTAACCGCAGAACACGCCAACACACACCAACACCCAGACTGTAACCGCAGAACACGCCAACACGCAGATTGTAACTGCAGAACACGCCAACACACACCAACACCCAGACTGTAACCGCAGAACACACCAACACCCAGATTGTAACTGCAGCACACACCAACACCCACACTGTAACCGCAGCACACAGCAACACACAGACTGTAACTGCAGAACATGTCAAAACACACCAACACCCACATTGTAACCGCAGAACATGTCAAAACACACCAACACCCAGACTGTAACCGCAGAACACACTAACACCCAGACTGTAATTGCAGAACACGCCTACACAAACCAACACCCAGATTGTGACCGCAGCACACGCCAACACCAAATTGTAACCACAGAACATGCTAACACACACCAAGACCCAGACTGTAACCGCAGAACACGCCAACACCCAGATTGTAACTGCAGAACACACCAACACCCAGACTGTAACTGCAGAACACACCAACACCCAGACTGTAACCGCAGAACATCAACACACACCAACACACACATTGTAACCACAGAACACGCCAATATCCAGATTGTAACCTCAGCACACACCAACACCCAGATTGTAACTGCAGAACATGCTAACACACACCAACACCGAGACTGTAACCGCAGAACACGCCAACACCCAGATTGTAACTACAGAACACGCCAACACACACCAACACCCAGACTGTAACCGCAGAACATGTCAACACACAGATTGTAAACACAGCACACCAACACACAGCAACACCCAGACTGTAACCATAACACATGGCAACACACAGATTTTAACCGCAGCGCACACCAACACCCAGATTGTAACTGCAGAACACGATAACACACACCAACACCCAAATTGTAACCACAGAACATGCCAACACACACCAACACCCAGACTGTAACCGCAGAACACGCCAACACCCAGATTATAACTACAGAACACGCCAACACACACCAACACCCAGACTGTAATCCAACACACAGATTGTAACCACAGCACACACCAACACACAGCAACACCCAGACTGTAACCATAACACATGCCAACACACAGATTGTAACCACAGCACACACCAACACCCAAATTGTAACCGGAGCACACACCAACACACAGATTGTAACCGCAGAACATGCCAACACACACCAACACCCAAATTGTAACCGCAGAACACGCCAACACCCAGCTTGTAACCACAGAACACGCCAACACACACCAACACCCAAATTGTAACCACAGAACATGGTAACACCCACCAACACCCAGACTGTAACTGCAGAACACACCAACACACAGACTAACCGCAGAACATGCCAACACACACCAACACACACAAACACCCAGACTGTAACCGCAGAACACACCAACACAAACCAACACAGATTGTAACTGCAGCACACACCAACACCCACACTGTAACCGCAGCACACAGCAACACACAGACTGTAACTGCAGAACATGTCAAAACACACCAACACCCACATTGTAACCGCAGAACATGTCAAAACACACCAACACCCAGACTGTAACCGCAGAACACACTAACACCCAGACTGTAATTGCAGAACACGCCTACACACACCAACACCCAGATTGTGACCGCAGCACACGCCAACACCAAATTGTAACCACAGAACATGCTAACACACACCAAGACCCAGACTGTAACCGCAGAACACGCCAACACCAAATTGTAACCACAGAACATGCTAACACACACCAAGACCCAGACTGTAACCGCAGAACACGCCAACACCAAATTGTAACCACAGAACATGCTAACACACACCAAGACCCAGACTGTAACCGCAGAACACGCCAACACCCAGATTGTAACTGCAGAACACACCAACACCCAGACTGTAACCGCAGAACACACCAACACCCAGACTGTAACCGCAGAACATCAACACACACCAACACACACATTGTAACCACAGAACACGCCAATATCCAGATTGTAACCTCAGCACACACCAACACCCAGATTGTAACTGCAGAACATGCTAACACACACCAACACCGAGACTGTAACCGCAGAACACGCCAACACCCAGATTGTAACTACAGAACACGCCAACACACACCAACACCCAGACTGTAACCGCAGAACATGTCAACACACATCAACACACAGATTGTAAACACAGCACACCAACACACAGCAACACCCAGACTGTAACCATAACACATGGCAACACACAGATTTTAACCGCAGCGCACACCAACACCCAGATTGTAACTGCAGAACACGATAACACACACCAACACCCAAATTGTAACCACAGAACATGCTAACACACACCAACACCCAGACTGTAACCGCAGAACACGCCAACACCCAGATTATAACTACAGAACACGCCAACACACACCAACACCCAGACTGTAATCCAACACACAGATTGTAACCACAGCACACACCAACACACAGCAACACCCAGACTGTAACCATAACACATGCCAACACACAGATTGTAACCACAGCACACACCAACACCCAAATTGTAACCGGAGCACACACCAACACACAGATTGTAACCGCAGAACATGCCAACACACACCAACACCCAAATTGTAACCGCAGAACACGCCAACACCCAGCTTGTAACCACAGAACACGCCAACACACACCAATACCCAAATTGTAACCACAGAACATGGTAACACCCACCAACACCCAGACTGTAACTGCAGAACACACCAACACACAGACTAACCGCAGAACATGCCAACACACACCAACACACACAAACACCCAGACTGTAACCGCAGAACACACCAACACAAACCAACACAGATTGTAACTGCAGAACACACCAACACACACAAACACCCAGACTGTAACCGCAGAACATGTCAACACACACCAACACACAGATTGTAACTGCAGAATATGCCAACACACACCAACACCCAGACTGTAACCACAGAACACACCAACACCCACACTGTAACCGCAGAACATGTCAAAACACACCAACACACAGATTGTAACTGCAGAACATGCTAACACACACCAACACCCAGACTGTAACCGAAGAACATGTCAACACACACTAACACCCAGACAGTAACCACAGAACACGCCAACACCCAGATTGTGACCGGAGCACACACCAACACCCACACTGTAATCGTAGAACATGTCAACACACACCAACACACAGATGGTAACTCTGAACACACCAACACCCAGATTGTAACCGCAGAACATACCAACACCCACACTGTAACCGCAGCACACACCAACACCCACACTGTAACCACAGCACACACCAACACACAGATTGTAACCACAGAACACGCCAACACACAACAACACCCAGGCTGTAACTGCAGAAGATGTCAACACACACCAACACACAGATTGTAACTGCAGAACACACCAACACACACCAACACCCAGACTGTAACCACAGAACACACCAACACCCACACTGTAACCGCAGAACATGTCAAAACACACCAACACACAGTTTGTAACTGCAGAACATGCTAACACACACCAACATCCAGACTGTAACTGCACAACATGTCAACACACACCAACATACAGATTGTAACCGCAGAACATGCCAACACCCGGAATGTAACTGCAGAACACACCAACACACAGATTGTAACTGCAGAACACACCAAAACACACCAACACCCAGACTGTAACCGAAGAACATGTCAACACACACCAAGACCCAGAATGTAACCACAGAACATGCCAACACCCAGATTGTGACCGGAGCACACACCAACACCCAGACTAACCGCAGAACACGCCAACACACACCAACACACAGCAACACCCAGACTGTAACCGCAGAACACACCAACACACACCAACACCCAGACTGTAACAGCAGAACATGTCAACACACAGATTGTAACTGCAGAACACACCAACACACGCCAACACCCAGACTGTAACCGCAGAACGTCAACACACACCAACACACAGATTGTAACCACAGAACACGCCAATATCCAGATTGTAACCTCAGCACACACCAACACCCAGATTGTAACTGCAGAACATGCTAACACACACCAACACCCAGACTGTAACCGCAGAACATGTCAACACACATCAACACACAGATTGTAACCACAGCACACACCAACACACAGCAACACCCAGACTATAACCATAACACATGCCAACACACAGATTTTAACCGCAGCGCACACCAACAGCCAGATTGTAACTGCAGAACACGCCAACACACACCAACACCCAAATTGTAACCACAGAACATGCTAACACACACCAACACCCAGACTGTAACCGCAGAACATGTCAAAACACACCAACACCCAGACTGTAACCGCAGAACACACCAACACCCAGACTGTAATTGCAGAACACGCCAACACACACCAACACACACCAACACACACCAACACCAAATTGTAACCACAGAACATGCTAACACACACCAAGACCCAGACTGTAACCGGAGAACACGCCAACACCCAGATTATAACTGCAGAACACACCAACACCCAGACTGTAACCGCAGAACATGTCAACACACACCAACACACAGATTGTAACTGCAGAACACACCAACACCCAGATTGTAACCGCAGAACATACCAACACCCAGACTGTAACCGCAGCACACACCAACACCCACACTGTAACCGCAGCACACACCAACACACAGATTGTAAGCGCAGAACACGCCAACACACACCAACACCCAGATTGTAACCGCAGAACATGTCAACACACACCAACACACAGATTGTAACTGCAGAACACGCCAACACAGACCAACACCCAGAATGTAACCACAGAACACACCAACACCCACACTGTAACCGCAGAACATGCTAACACACACCAACACCCAGACTGTAACTGCACAACATGCAAACACACACCAACACCCAGATTGTAACCGCAGCACACGTGAACACACACCAACACCCAGATTGTAACCGCAACACACCAACACACATCAACACCCAGATTGTAACCGCAGCACACGCCACCACCCACACTGTAACCGCAGCACAAAGCAACACACAGATTGTAACTGCAGAACATGTCAAAACACACCAACACCCAGATTGTAACCGCAGAACATGTCAAAACACACCAACACCCAGACTGTAACCGCAGAACACACCAACACCCAGACTATAATTGCAGAACACGCCAACACACACCAACACCCAGATTGTGACCGCAGCACACGCCAACACACACCAACACACACCAACACCAAATTGTAACCACAGAACATGCTAACACACACCAAGACCCAGACTGTAACCGGAGAACACGCCAACACCCAGATTATAACTGCAGAACACACCAACACCCAGACTGTAACCGCAGAACATGTCAACACACACCAACACACAGATTGTAACCACAGAACATACAACACACACCAACACACAGATTGTAACCGCAGAACACGCCAACACACACCAACACCCAGACTGTAACCGCAGAACATGTCAAAACACACCAACACCCAGACTGTAACCGCAGAACACACCAACACCCAGACTGTAACCGCAGAACACGCCAACACACACCAACACCCAGATTGTGACCACAGCACACGCCAACACACACCAACACCCAAACTGTAACCACAGAACATGCTAACACACACCAACACCCAGACTGTAACCTAAGAACATGCCAACACCCAAATTGTAACTGCAGAACACACCAACACCCAGACTGTAACTGCAGAACATGTCAACACACACCAACACACAGATTGTAACCGCAGAACACACCAACACCCAAACTGTAACCGCAGAACATACCAACACCCAGACTGTAACTGCAGCACACACCAAGACCCACACTGTAACCGCAGCACACACCAACACAGATTGTAACCGCAGAACACGCCAACACACACCAACACCCAGATTGTAACCGCAGAACATGTCAACACACACCAACACACAGATTGTAACTGCAGAACACACCAACACCCACATTGTAACCGTAGAACATGTCAAAACACACCAACAAACAGATTGTAACTGCAGAACATGCTAACACACACCAACACCCAGACTGTAACTGCAGAACACGCCAACACCCAGATTGTAACCGCAGAACACACCAACACCCAGATTGTAACTGCAGAACACACCAACACACACCAACACCCAGACTGTAACCGAAGAACATGTCGACACACACCAACACGCAGACTGTAACCACAGAACACGCCAAAACCCAGATTGTGACCGGAGCACACACCAACACCCAGACTGTAATCACAGAACATGTCAACACACACCAACATACAGATTGTAACCGCAGAACACACCAACACCCAGATTGTAACCGCAGAACACACCAACACCCAGATTGTAACCGCAGAACATACCAACACCCAGACTGTAACCGCAGCACACACCAACACCCACACTGTAACCGCAGCACACACCAACACACAGATTGTAACCGCAGAACACGCCAACACACACCAACACCCAGATTGTAACCGCAGAACATGTCAACACACACCAACACACAGATTATAACTGCAGAACACGCCAACACACACCAACACCCAGACTGTAACCACAGAACACACCAACACCCACACTGTAACCGCAGAACATATCAAAACACACCAACACACAGATTGTAACTGCAGAACATGCTAACACACACCAACACCCAGACTGTAACTGCACAACATGTCAACACACACCAACACACAGATTGTAACCACAGAACACGCCAACACCCAGATTGTAACTGTAGAACACACCAACACACACCAACACCCAGACTGTAACCGAAGAACATGTCGACACACACCAACACGCAGACTGTAACCACAGAACACGCCAAAACCCAGATTGTGACCGGAGCACACACCAACACCCAGACTGTAATCACAGAACATGTCAACACACACCAACATACAGATTGTAACCGCAGAACACACCAACACCCAGATTGTAACCGCAGAACACACCAACACCCAGACTGTAACCGCAGCACACACCAACACCCACACTGTAACCGCAGCACACACCAACACACAGATTGTAACCGCAGAACACGCCAACACACACCAACACCCAGATTGTAACCGCAGAACACACCAACACACACCAACACCCAGACTGTAACCGAAGAACATGTCGACACACACCAACACGCAGACTGTAACCACAGAACACGCCAAAACCCAGATTGTGACCGGAGCACACACCAACACCCAGACTGTAATCACAGAACATGTCAACACACACCAACATACAGATTGTAACCGCAGAACACACCAACACCCAGATTGTAACCGCAGAACACACCAACACCCAGATTGTAACCGCAGAACATACCAACACCCAGACTGTAACCGCAGCACACACCAACACCCACACTGTAACCGCAGCACACACCAACACACAGATTGTAACCGCAGAACACGCCAACACACACCAACACCCAGATTGTAACCGCAGAACATGTCAACACACACCAACACACAGATTATAACTGCAGAACACGCCAACACACACCAACACCCAGACTGTAACCACAGAACACACCAACACCCACACTGTAACCGCAGAACATATCAAAACACACCAACACACAGATTGTAACTGCAGAACATGCTAACACACACCAACACCCAGACTGTAACTGCACAACATGTCAACACACACCAACACACAGATTGTAACCACAGAACACGCCAACACCCAGATTGTAACTGTAGAACACACCAACACACACCAACACCCAGACTGTAACCGAAGAACATGTCGACACACACCAACACGCAGACTGTAACCACAGAACACGCCAAAACCCAGATTGTGACCGGAGCACACACCAACACCCAGACTGTAATCACAGAACATGTCAACACACACCAACATACAGATTGTAACCGCAGAACACACCAACACCCAGATTGTAACCGCAGAACACACCAACACCCAGACTGTAACCGCAGCACACACCAACACCCACACTGTAACCGCAGCACACACCAACACACAGATTGTAACCGCAGAACACGCCAACACACACCAACACCCAGATTGTAACCGCAGAACATGTCAACACACACCAACACACAGATTATAACTGCAGAACACGCCAACACACACCAACACCCAGACTGTAACCACAGAACACACCAACACCCAGATTGTAACTGTAGAACACACCAACACCCACACTGTAACCGCAGAACATATCAAAACACACCAACACACAGATTGTAACTGCAGAACATGCTAACACACACCAACACCCAGACTGTAACTGCACAACATGTCAACACACACCAACACACAGATTGTAACCACAGAACACGCCAACACCCAGATTGTAACTGTAGAACACACCAACACACACCAACACCCAGACTGTAACCGAAGAACATGTCAACACACACCAACACCCAGACTGTAACCGAAGAACATGTCAACACACACCAACACCCAGACTGTAACCATAGAACATGCTAACACCCAGATTGTGACCCGAGCACACACCAACACCCAGACTGTAATCGCAGAACATGCCAACACACACCAACACCCAGACTGTAATCGCAGAACATGCCAACACACACCAACACCCAGACTGTAACCACAGAACACGGCAACACCCGGACTGTAACCGCAGAAAACACCAACACACAGATTGTAACTGCAGAACATGTCAAAACACACCAACACCCAGATTTTAACTGCAGCAAACGCCAACACACACCAACACCCAGATTGTAACTACAGCAAACGCCAACACACACCAACACCCAGATTGTAACCGCAGCACACGCCAACACACACCAACACCCAGATTGTAACTGCAGAACACGCCAACACACACCAACACCCAGATTGTAACCACAACACATGCCAACACACAGCAACACCCAGATTGTAACCACAACACACTCCAACACACACCAACACCCAGATTGTAACCTCAGCACACGCCAACACACACCAACACCCAGATTGTAACCACAGCACTCGCAAACACACAGCAACAACCAGATTGTAACCGCAGCACACGGCAACACACACCAACACCCAGATTGTAACCGCAGCACACGGCAACACACGCCAACACCCAGATTGTAACCACAACACACACCAACACACAGCAACAACCAGATTGTAACCGCAGCACACGCCAACACACACCAACACCCAGATTGTAACCACAACACACGCCAACACACAGCAACACCCAGATTGTAACCACAACACACTCCAACACACACCAACACCCAGATTGTAACCTCAGCACACGCCAACACACACCAACACCCAGATTGTAACCACAGCACTCGCAAACACACAGCAACAACCAGATTGTAACCGCAGCACACGCCAACACACACCAACACCCAGATTGTAACCGCAGCACACGGCAACACACACCAACACCCAGATTGTAACCGCAGCACACGCAAACACACACCAACACCCAGATTGTAACCGCAGCACACGCCAACACACACCAACACCCACCAACACCCACATTGTAACCACAGCACACGCCAACACACACCAACATGAATGCACACACACTGAGGTGTGCAATCACACATGCTAACAACACACACACCAACATATACATGCTAACGTGACTGCACATGCAAACACACATGCTGGCCCCGCCCTTTAACTGTTTGATGAGTGAAAATGTCAGAGTTTTGAGCTGAAATGTTTCACATCCTATCCTGTGTATGTCCCGCCCACAGCGGATGAGCGCTGTCAGCTGTACTGTCAGTCAAAGGAGACAAGGGTCATAGTTTCCATGAACAAAACGGTGCATGATGGGACGCCGTGCTCCTACAGCGACCCCTACAGTGTGTGCGTTGGCGGGGAGTGTGAGGTCATTCTTTATTTTTAAGCTCTGACACAGATAGATAACGCATCCCAACAGCAGATTCCAGCGCTAACGTCTGCTCTCCGGCAGCACGTGGGCTGTGATGGACAGATCGCCTCGGACCAACAGGACGATCGCTGCGGAGTTTGTGGGGGAGACAATTCCAGCTGCAAAATAATCAAAGGGAACTTCACCCGGAGTGCCAAAAAGCAGGGTAAGGAAAGAAAGAAACAAAAACAAATAAAATATATATATATAAAGTCCTGTTGCTGGTCTATGAAATTGTTCATGGACTTTCTCCCTCCTACCTGGTGACCTTGGTCAAACCCTACGTACTGGCGCGGCCCTTGCAGGACTTCTGTGTGTTCCAAGGGTGAATAAAAAGTCTGTGGGGTATAGAGTTTTCTCTTACCATGGCCCTGCTCTCTGGAACAATCTACCTGCAGCTATCCGGTTGTTAAGCCCTGACGTAACGCATCACATGATAAATCTGTTCCCGGGTCCAAAGACCTCCAAGTTTACAATTAAAGTTACGTCTGTATGATCCTTTTAAGGATTTACAGTTTAAGTTTAGTTTGTGTTTACCTTGTGCGCAAACCTCCGTCCCTCCCTTCTCCGCCTCCACCTCCGTTAACCGCATTCGTCTGGTTCTATGGTCAGAACACTTAATAAAACTTTTTTTTCTTTTACTTCACATATTTTATTATGCACAGGTAAAATATACATGTCTGTTTGTTAATAAAAAAATTATTTATTACAATAAACAGGATGTTAAAGTGCAAACTTCACTTTCTCCCTGAACGACATGAACAGGAAGCGATCGCAGCTCGTAGCAACTCCCATTGAAAATAACGGAGAAACAACCTGAGCGTCTGACATTTTTACATAAAACAAACGCAGTAACAACGTCTAAAAACCCAGTTAATATATCCAGGAGAGTTTTAGGCACAATATACAAAGAGTTTTATGTTGCGATGTTAATGCTGTTGTCCGTGTGCAGCAGTGTAAGTGCAGCCTGATCAGATCGTCTCAGTGCAGTTCTCAATATTAATGACAGTGCGCCTTTTTTGTTTGGAGCCAGAAGTTGAAAATCACATGATGCGTTACGTCACACTTAACAACCGGATAAGGCAGACCGACACCGTGAAGACCTTTATATTAAGACCGAAGACCCACTTTTTCGGACTTTTTGTTAATTTATTATGCTTTTATATTTGCTTTGTAATTTATTTTTATTGTACTGTTTTTACTTTTTACTGTGCCCTTTTCGATTTTAATTAATTTTGTGCTGCTATGAATTGTGCTGTGTGAAGCGCCTTGAGGCGACTCTGTCGTGAGATGGCACTATATAAATTACTAAAATTGAAATTGAATTTTTATATATATATATATATATATATAATACCAAAAATAGCAAGCACATTAAAAATCACACACACACACACACACACACACACATATATATATATATATATATATATATATATATATATATATATATATATATATATATATATATATATATATATATATATATATATATATTCCCTGTGTCCTTTTATGTCCTTATGTCTTCACCTGTCATTCCGTGGTCTGTGGGTTTGCATGTGGGGTGTGCGTGAGAGACTGCAGACTGTGTGGTTCTGACTGCAAAGTGTGTGGTTCTGACCAGAAACTGTGTGGTTTCGAGCGCAGGCTGTGTGGTTCTGACCAGACTGTGTGGTTCTGACCTTAGACTGTGTGGTTCTGACCGTAGACTGTATGGTTCTGACTGCAAAGTGTGTGGTTCTGACCAGAAACTGTGTGGTTTCGAGCGCAGGCTGTGTGGTTCTGACCGTAGACTGTGTGGTTCTGACCGTAGACTGTGTGGTTCTGAGCGAAGATTGTGTGTTTCTTTCCGCAGATTGTTTGGTTCTGACTAGAGACTATGTTTCTGACTGCACATTGTGTGTTTTCGACTGCAGAATGTTTGGGTCTGACCCTAGATTGTGTGGTTCTGACCAGAGACTGTGTGGTTTTGAGCGCAGACTGTGTGGTTCTGACCCCAGACTGTGTGGTTCTGACCAGAGATTGTGGTGCTGACAGCAGACTGTGTGGTTCTAACCGCAGACTGTGTGGTTCTGATCACAGGCTCTGGGGTTCTGACTGCAGATTGTGTGGTTCTGACCAGAGACTGTGGTTCTGACAGCAGACTGTGTGGTTCTCACCGCAGACTGTGTGGTTCTGACTGCAGACTGTGTGGTTCTGACCAGAGACTGTGGTTCTGACTGCAGACTGTGTGGTTCTCATTGCAGACTGTATGGTTCTGATCATAGATTGTGTGGTTCTGATAACAGGCTCTGTGGTTCTGACTGCAGACTGTGTGGTTCTAATCTCAGATTCTGTGGTTCTGACCAGTTAGTGTGTGGTTCTGATCACAGACTATGTGATTCTGATATGGGTGGTTCTGGTCTCTTTGCTAGCAGCCTGCTTGCTGTCTTTGTGTTAAGTTAGGCTAACCCACGGTGCCTGTGACGGTTTCTCGCGGCTGCCGTTGGCATGCTCCTGATCACTCTGACTGATTGTTGTTCTCGTAGGTTACCTAAAGATCCTTGAGATCCCCAAAGAAGCACGACACTTACTGATCCACGAGGTTAAAGGAACTCTTCACCTTCTGGGTAAGACCAAGTCCTCCTGGGCAGTGGTGGGCACAGTTCTGCTAACCACTAATTAGCAAAGCTAATGTTTTCATTATCGAATTAACTTTTCAGATAACTCTGAAAACCATCCATCGGACCAATTATCTTATGATAAGTTTTGGTCTGATAATTTTTAGACCGCTAACATATTTTTGCAGGTGAAGTGGATAAATCTGCAACAGTTAAAAACATTTGTTAAGTCTGATATCAAAGATTTTAGCGCTTACCTGTTAAATGTTTTGTAGCAGATAAACAGGTCTATTCCCTGTAAACAGAGGAGAGCTGGTTCAGGAGAAACCAGCTCTATCTTCTGCAGTCAGAGAAGAGCTGATCACAAGATAATGACTCTTGACACCATACTAACTTACCGGCAATATCACCCAAGTCATCCAGAGGCATACAGTTTTAACTTATGGTTAATGTTGCGTTTACACATAGGTAGGACACATTACGAATGTCATATTTGTGTCATTCTTTGCACATTCCTGATATTCTTAACGTGACTTAACACATCTGAATAGGTTTCTTAATAGTGCGTGTTGATCCATGATATTTGTGATTTTTGTGGAGTGTGTTTTTGGCTGTCAAAAAATCTTCCACGAATGTCACGCACCACCCTCATTTTGCCTCATGTCGTGAAGGTTGCAACTGAGCGTGTTGATCCGTCTTGATTAGTGGTGATCCTTAATAGAGCGTGACAGTGTTCTTCTCTGACCCTGCTGCACCGCATTCAGTTTCATTGCTGCAGTATGCTGAAGGAGGACAGTGACACCAAGTTGGCTAAAAGTTTTGTTCCAGTGCTCATCAGTGTGCTTCTGTAGGTGTTCCACATGCTACATGTGCCTGATGTTTGGGAAAACAAGCGAGACGAGAGCTGTGTGGAGCCACACATCTGGTTCTCTCAGTCTCCTCCTCCTCTCTGTGCCACTCCACGGCACAGAGCCCAACTAAGCATGTAGTCACAAAGTTCTTCTGGTGTGGATTTTGAGGAGCAAACTGGAGCAATCTGAATTGTTCAGCAGCTGATGGATGAATATGGGTGTGTGTGAGGAGGCAGTTCGCCTCATTCACAATGTGACAGAACTTAACAATGCGCTGTTACGCACAACAGCGCACAACAATGCGGAAACTTATTCTTGACTGTGCGTAATGGTTCCTGATAGTTCTCCAGCAACATGTGCCATTAATCGTAACACGTGGTAACAGGTTGCAGCAGTTCCTGTGGACACCTGACGCCTCTGCCCCAAATCATCACATTCGTGATCAGCGTCCAAGAATGTACTTCATGGCATTCATAACTTGTCATTGTTATGTTTAAACGTACCATAAAACTTTAACCAAACTAATTTCAGACAGGTTATTTAAATTAACATCACGTCTGGTTTTATAAAGTGAAAATATCAGTTATATGTTTTAGTTTTAAAGTAATGCACTAATTTTGAAGGTTTTAGTGTGGACATGCTGTGTCCAGGTGGATTATGGGTAATCTCAGTACATTCACGACAGGAGAAATGCATTTGAGACGCTCTGATCAGGCTCCACACGGACAACAGCATTAAAACTTTTGTGAATATATTCTCTGGGTTTATAGACGTTGTTATTGTGTTTGTTTTATGTAAAAATGCCAGAAGAAGCTCAGGTTGCTTCTCCATTATTTTCAATTGGAATCACTGTGAGCTGCAATCACTTCCTGTTTGCTCTTTAACATCCTGATTATTGTCCTTTTCAACACTGTTTGCCGTCTTTGTTCCAGAGTAATATATATAAGATGTCTGTAATTCGGTTTGCGTTTATTAAATTACACGCAGATTAAACATAGCAGACACGGATTATTTATTTGGAATATTTGTTTTGGCAAGTTTTCACTGTCTCTACTGCCATCTACTGGCCAGTAGTGTTCATGGCAGTATTCGCCCTAAGTATTGAGATATCCCATAATTCTTTGCGCGCCGATAGTTGTTGCAGCCGCTTGCAGCAGCTAAAGAAATAAAAATGTACATTTTGGTTGTATAATGTTCATTTACAATTATCGTCCTGGATTTTGTTGTTTAAACCACAGCAACATTCTGGTGCACAAATAAAACTGGTACACAAAGGATTATGGGTAAGGGTCTGAGCTTCTGGGCATTTTCTATGCATTTTGACCCCGGTTATATCAGACGGTTGTTGAATCACAACTTGACTTTTGGCTTTTTTTTTTTACATATGAATATAAAGGCATAATTTACAAAGTACATTTATAAGTAAACACCAACACACACATCATGTCACATTAACGTGTTGGTTTTTTACATAGAATGAATGAATCAACCAACAAGTGTTAGCGGAGGCTCATTTACCCATAATCCTTTTGGCATCTGTCTGTGTTTGTTACAAAACTTCGGAATTAGTACATTATTTAAAATTAAAAGATATGTATTATATTTTAACTTTGTACAAATGACAGAATTGACATTAATGGAGTTATTCTATCTGGATTAATAAAAAAAAAATCAAAACCATAAGTCAAACTGCTTTATTTTCCAAGACCTCTGCCTCACTGTGGCACGGCTGTATTCTGTTAAGGAATAATGGCTTGATTTGGGTGTATAGAGTTGAGCTTAGCTCCTCTCAACACCTTCATTGCTGCAAAATATGTAGTAAATGGGAGCTTCCAGCAGGGGGCACAAAAACAGAGGTGCTGACTCATTGTTTGGGTCTGTGGTCACCTTTAATGCTACCAGAAGCGATTGTGGTGTTAAAACTCAAAATCAGCTTGTTAGTAGTTGTTGCAAGTGTACTGGAGATTGAATACTGAAAGTTATTGGTTCGCTGTAGCTTCTGATAAATTTTTGGGTAGTTTATCGGTTTAGCTTTATAAAAAATAACTTTTCGGCTAGCTGGTTAGCTGTTATTGAAGCTAACTTTTTGGTTAGCTGTGCCCACCACTGCTCCTGGGTCAGGTGAGGTTTCATGCTGCATTGAAAACACTCGGAAGGTTGGGGGTTCCGACCTGTAGTTTGGGGAAAAAGCCTTGAAAGCGCTGTTGAGCCAGAATTTTCCCTTGGAATCTTGTTACCGCCCAGGTAATCTCATGAACACACTTTTCCGGAAGAAATATTTTTTATGTCTGGTCTTTCCGAGCTTCCGAGGGTTCTAAATGCAGCAATAGTCCAGGCTAACTGCTCCAGGACCTCAGACCTTACTAATGTTCTCTGATCTCTCTCTTGTTCGCCAGCACTAAAGAACCAGGAGACAGATCACGTCTTCCTCAATGACGAAACTGATCTCCCAGAATCCCGAGTGGTGATTGAGAGGGGCATGGCCTGGGAGTACAACAACAGGAATGAGCAGGAGTCCATCCAGACCACAGGACCCTTGAAGTACGGAGTCCTGCTAATGGTCAGTGTTTCAGCTGGGGAGGAGCAAGGAAGTAATTTTGGGGAGGAGCAAAGAAGAACATTTTGGGGAGGAGCAAGGAAGTAATTTTGGGGAGGAGCAAAGAAGACATTGTGGGGAGGAGCAAGGAAGTAATTTTGGCGTGGAACCATAAATCCATCAACTCAGCCACATGGGGTGTGCAGCCAGTACAATCTGAGTACCGGTCCCAAGCCCGGATAAATGAAGAGGGTTGCATCAGGAAGGGCATCCAGTGTAAAACAAGCCAACCCAACTACGCAGACTAAGAATTGAATTTCCATATCAGATCAGTCGAGGCCCAGGTTAACAACGTCCGCCACCGGTGCTGTTGCCCATCAGGGTGCCGGTGGAATTTGGGCTACTGCTGGGCAAAGACGACGAAGAAGAGGAGGAGAACATTTCCACAAACAGCGGGAGAAGAAGAAAACTAGAAGGGTGGAAATGAGAGTGGGGACTTTGAATGTTGGTAGTATGACTGGAAAAGGGGGAGAGCTGGCTGATATGATGGAGAGGAGAAAGGTAGACATATTGTGTGTGCAAGAGACCAAGTGGAAGGGAAGTAAGAGCAGGAGCATCGGCGGTGGGTAAAAGTTGTTGTACCATGGTGAGGACAGAAAGAGAAATGGTGTTGGGGTCATTTTAAAGGAAGAATATGTTAAAAGTGTGTTGGAGGTCAAGCGAGTGTCTGACAGGGTGATGAGTGTGAAGTTGGAAATTGAAGGGGTGATGATGAATATCATCAGTGCAAATGCCCCACAGGGAGGTTGTGAGATGAAGGAGAAAGAAGATTTCTGGAATGTGTTAGATGAGGTGGTGGAGAGTGTGCCCAAGCATTAAAGAGTGGTGATAGGAGCGGACTTCAATGGGCATGTTGGTGAAGGGAACAGGGGTGATGAGGAAGTAATGGGTAGATATGATATCAAGGATAGGAATGGGGAAGGACAGATGGTAGTTGATTTTGCAAAAAGGGTGGAAATGGCAGTGGTGAATACCTACTTTAAGAAAAGGGAGATGCACAGGGTCACATATAAGAGTGGAGGAAGGTGCACACAGGTGGACTACATTCTGTATAGGAGATGCAAGCTAAAAGAAATCAGAGACTGTAAGGTGGTGGCAGGAGAGAGTGTTGTTAGACAGCATAGGATGGTTGTTTGTAGGATGACTTTAGAGGTAAAGAAGAAGAAGAGAGTGAGAGCTCAACAAAGGCTCAGATGGTGGAAGCTGAAGGAGGAAGACTGTTGTGTGAAATTTAGCGAGCAGGTGAGAGAAGCACTGGTTGGAGGGGAAGCAATTTTGGACAACTGGAAAAGTACTGCAGATGTGGTGAGGGAGATGCTAGGACAGTGCTGGGTATGACATCTGGACAGTGGTAGGAAGACAAGGAGACTTGGTGGTGGAATGAAGAGGTCCAGGAAAGCATAAGGAGAAAGATGTTGGCAAAACAATTTTGAGATAGTTGGACAGCTGAAGAAAGTAGACAAGAGTACAAGGAGATGCGGCGTAAGGTGAAAAGAGAAGTGGCAAAAGCGAAGGAATAGGCATATTGCGAGCTGTACAAGAAGTTGAATAGTAAGGAAGGAGAAATGAACTTGTACTGATTGGCCAGACAAAGGGACAGAGCTGGAAAGGATGTGCAGCAGGTTAGAGTGGTAAAAGATGCACATGGTAATGTGCTGACAAGTGAGGAGTGTGTGCTGAGAAGGTGGACGGAATATTTTGAAGAGCTGATGAATGAAGAAAATGAGCAAGAGAAAAGGCTGGATGATGTGGTGAGAGTAAATCAGGAAGTACAAGAGATTAGGAAGGAGGAAGTGAGGGCTGCTATGAAGAGGATGAAGAGTGGAAAGGCAGTCGGTCCAGATGACATTCCAGTGGAGGCATGGAAATGTCTAGGAGAGATGGCAGTAGAGTTTCTACCCAGATTATTTAATAAAATCTTGGAAAGTGAGAGGATGCCTGAGGAGTGGAGACGAACTGTGCTGGTTCCTATTTTCAAGAACAAGGGTGATGTGCAGAGCTGCAGTAACTACAGAGGCATAAACTTGATCAGCCACAGCATGAAATTATGGGAAAGAGTAGCAGAAGCGAGGCTTAGAAAACAGGTGAAGATCTGTGAGCAGCAATATGATTTCATGCCGAGAAAGAGCACTACAGATGCAGTGTTTGCTCTGAGAATACTGTTGAAGTACAGAGAAGGCCAGAAAGAGTTACATTGTGTGTTTGTGGACTTAGAAAAAGCTTATGACAGGGTACCAAGAGAAGAGCTGTGGTATTGTATGAGGAAGTCTGGAGTGGCAGAGAAGTATGTTAGGGTAGTGCAGGACATGTACAAGAATAGTGTGGCAGCGGTGAGATGTGCAGTCGGAATGACAGACTCATTCAAGGTGGAGGTGGGATTACACCAAGGATCAGCTCTGAGTCCTTTCTTGTTTGCAGTAGTGACGGACAGCAGTGGCGGTCCTAGAGTGATTTACTCCCCGGGCGAAACCCCCTGCGTGCGCCCCCCCGCACACTAATGTGGCCACCACCTCCGCCCCACCACCCATGAAAACACTAACTTCATCCAGAACACCCCACTCACCAATCCCACAAATCAAATTAACTCACAACAGCTATTTTCAAGAACAAATTTCCGGTTTTAATGTCTACTGCAATAACAAACACAAAGATAAACAATAATTACTTCAATAAAGTTTTTGAACATAAAAAAACAAAAGACTGATTTCACATTACAACTATGTACAGTACAGGTATTTAAGAAAGCACAACTGCACTACAGCACCACCCGATGGGCAAAATATTGCACGTCATTCAGTTTTACCAACAGAGTGCACTTTGCATTATCATAGAGTACCATTCACCATAATGAACAAGAGTTAAACCTCCATTAAAGTTGCACCATATAAATAACAAAAGAAGTTAAACAATCTGTATATTACAGAATACCATGAAGTGACAAAAAATGTACAAAAAACCCCCCTATACATTAAAGTGGCAAAAATGGTAAAGCGCAATCATGTATCATAAATAAATGAACTAACGACAGAGGTCAATTCTATACCCATTACTGTACACATAAGAAGAAATAACAAACACTATTGTGTATCATAAGTAACAGGAAGCAACAAGTGAAGACGTTAACACTCTTTAAAGGCAAAAAGGCAAACCACAGTAATTTGTCATAAATAACAAGAAGTGCAAAAGAAGTAAGAGGAAAACAGTCTATATACAAACGTTTGCCGGAGGGCATCATAATTGTTTGCCACAGTGCTCACTATCCGTGATGTGAAATTCCATCGAGTGGGAGCATTTCTGGGCAACCTTGAGCAGCCTGCAGACTCAAGAAAAGACATCCTCTTTGTGGATTTTAAGAAAAATGTGGTAAACCCAGAGAGTGACGCAAAAAATATTCTGCACTCAGATAAGCATTTAGCCCCCTGAGACAGAACCAGATTCAGTCTGTGTGCATGGCAGTGCACAAACACTGCACTCACTGGGGGCTATTGCGTTAACTTTGGCCTGCAAACCATTGAAGCAGCCATGGCTTCTTCGTAAGGAAGACTATCAAATGGCTTCGCCAAAATCCGGTCCACAACATTCAAATTGTCTGCCATTATGTGCAGCTCGCTAGCTGGGACTGGCGCGAGGCTAGTGTGAAGTGTGTCCGCCTGTGAGCGCTTTGTGACGGTGGAGGAGCTCAGCAGCACCCGCTGCTCGGTAGGGACAGAAACTGAGATAGAAGTCAGTCTCCAAACACAGGCAGCTACAAAAAAACACACCAGAAATAGAAGCTCGATTTGTCGCTAGTCGTTTTTAACAAAGAAAATGCCGCTAAGAGGATTAGAAAATTCTCCGGTTCAACTCAGAACAGAGTGAAAATTAAAAAATGCTCCCACGGCTGTTTACACCAAAAGATCGCTGATTCGCTCATTTCGCTGTCAATCAAAAAGGGATTCAGCCTCAGACAGATCATCCAATCATCATGCAGAAGATGAGCGTCCGGGCCAGCCAAGGCCAGCCCACTGCCCCATAGACCCCAGACACGCTGAGCGTCCGATGGGCGGGACAAAGCCCAGCATTTATCCAATGACTCGTCTCATTTCGCTGCATGCTTTGTGTCGCTATTGAAGTGTGTGGATGCTCAGCGTCCACACTGTTTAAAGCACTGTGAAGCTGCGGGAATACGTAAATCAATATATACCTTTTTCCTTTGCTCGTTTCTCCTTTTCTTCTTTCTTTTTCTTTCGAAATTGGGCACCTGATGGCTTTGATCGTTTCCTATCCATGATTATGTCTTACTCAGTTTCGACCACCTCCTCGTCCAAACATTGAATGATTCCCCCCTCCCCCTGCACAAACTCTGCACTGTGCAGCGTTGCTCACCTAACGCGAGAGGTGAGATGGGGGGGGGGGGGGGGCGCTCTGCCATAATGTAACCACGAACTCCCCCGTCAGGACAACCCCCCCCCCGGTTTTTTTTTTGTTTTTTTTTTTTTTGTTTTTTTTGGGGGGGGGGGGAGACAGGTTTTTTTTTTTTGACCGTTTTTTTTTTCGCACGCTCAAATCAGTGTAGCCATTATCAATGTTTTAAGAGCGTTTCACCATAAATGTGCATTTTCAGTGCTGTTACATTTATTCAAAATCAGTCCCACATTTGTTCAGACACTATTTGTCCAAACAAATACAGACGAGGATCAGACTGTTTATATGAATTTGTTGGTCCCAGTCCAGATAGAAAATAAAACCATCAGCTGGTCAAACACACTGTGTCTGCCACGACACCAGATACTAGTCTGATCCTGAATTAATGTCATTATGAAGTTAAAGATGGGAAATAATCAGGGGTCAAAGCAAGAGCTTCACACGCTCGAATCATATTAAAGATATTAATATTACAGGCTGCTGCAAACCCACCTGTGGCGCCGCTTTCACGTAGCGCT